>NC_043750.1:9319407-9575099 GCF_902148845.1 Salarias fasciatus | reverse complement strand
GGTGCTGAACTGCCACACCCTGATGGAGGCCACCTCTCTCCAGCTTTTAGTGCTGAATCAGAGGAGTCTCACTAAGTGGTAAGAACAATAGTTTTTTCATTAATATTTGACAAAAAACAAAACAAAACAAAGATTGAACAGTTTACCATACGGATATTGTGTGACTGCAGGTTTAATCGCCGCAAGAACATTCAGGAACTGACTGGCTGAAGCTCCCTCTACATCCGGGCCCCGACATCAGTTTGTCCCCCCACCCAGCAGAGCAGGACAGGCTCCAAAGTTGCTGCCGGGCAGACGTCCTGCGAGTGGCACAGCTGTGGCCCGTTGCTCCAGCCGCTCCTCTTCCACATGTTCCAGCTCTGCTGCCCCGGTTCATCCTGGTGAACCCTGTGCCGGTGGTGATGGCAGCAGGTGCAGGTCGCTCCTCGGCGGCTCCTGCTGTGCTCCAGTGGCTCCAGCTCCAGTGCTTCCTGTTGCAGAGGTGGATCCTGCTCCCGCTGCCCCGTCTCTGTGTCCCGCTTCACTCAGCAGAACAGGCGGCGCAGGGCAGAGGAGGATGAAACTGGAGCCCACAAACGGAAATATGTCCGCAAGGTGGCGTTCAATAAATGAAACAAACAAAAAACAAATGTGGGCTGCCTTAGACTTCAGCCACAGCCGCTTCGGCAGCGCCACTTTTTGCCCCACTTCCTCGGGTGGCAAGTCTTTCGAAGAGTGACTGGCAGCACAGGAGACAAGAACACCACCCTTAAATCTAGGACACACGCACACACACACACACACCTGCAAATATTTCAACTGTGTAAATATGTAAATATATCTTTTTCATCTGTTGTAAATACCCTATCTGTGTAACTACTACTTTTGTTTTGGTTTGTTTATATCTTTGTATATCATGTTTATTTGTTTTACATTTCTATATATACTCTTTTATATTTCATTATTGTTAGCTATTTGTTGCTGTTTATTGATGGGAGTGAGTGCGTTGTGTTTTTGTAAATAAATGCTGTTCCCAAACACACTCTACTTCATTGTACTGCTTTTAATTGCCACCAGACTGAAGTCAGCCATGTTTACTCAGCTGAAGACAGGGGGGCTGTAAATCACTCACATCAGCTGGTCCTTGAACACTGGGCTCCTGGGGGGTCAGAGGGATCTGAGGGAAGGTGCTTGTCTCATGAATACTGTGTGAACCCTTTTATGACCCCTATTTACACCAATTGCTACCAGGTTCCTACTCGTGTTCTGACACAAACACACTTACAGTATTGATACATTAATAACAAATATAAGCTTCAGTAGCACGTACTTTGTCTGGACAAATATATATTAATAAACAGTAAAGAAATCTTATTTAAAAATTAGCATTTTATACAGTTTACACTCGTGCAGTACAGTAGAACAAATACACATTTTAAAGACTAATAACTGACAAAAATAACAAACTGCATATATTTATTGGCAACTCAATAAAAATGTGGGTACCACATTGTCAAAAAAATTGTAATATTAAACAACACAGGATGCAAATATTTTCACGTAGCTTTAATTTTATAGATGAAGTCAGCATTTCTATACGGGACTATTTAATGTCGCGGAAGAATGGAGCGAGCGGCCAGTGGAGCGGAAGATCGCAGGTTCGAGACTACCTCTGATAAACACGGTGTTCATAATCCCCGAAACAACCCGCCAACACAGTCCCAGTGTCCTCGCTCCTCGACCCGCGACAGCTCGCCTCCTCTCACGTCCATTGCGTCACTTTCGCCTGTGTGTGCGTGTGTGTGGTTGGGGGGGGGGACTGTCCCTCTGGATTCCCAATCTTTTCTGTTCCAAATGTTCCAATTTCCCCCGGCCCGCCTCTCCCTCCGAATCGGCCAATCACGTCGCTCGCTTGTTCCAAATTCTTCTGTCGAGTTTTTGGCAACCAATGGGAGAGCCCCGATTGTTCCAATTAGGTCACGTGACTCGGGATTTGTTCCAATTTCCCCAGCCCGCCTTTCCCGCCGAATCGGCCAATCACGTCGCTCGCTTGTTCCAAAATCTTCTGTCGAGTTTTTGGCAACCAATGGGAGAGCCGCGATTGTTCCAATAAGGTCACATGACTCGGGATTTCCCGAGCACCATTGCGCCGAATTTGCATGATGCCGAATACCTCGACGCCGCCATTGGTTGTCACGGAGTCTACTGTGAGTACCGCAGCAACTTCTTTCTGTCATTCGAAAGAAATAATTTTGCAAAACTGCTTTAAAAGTCAGGAGTTTGATTGTTTTCAATCACACTGAGGTACCGTCGTGTTTTTTTAACTGGACGTGTCGAAATAATTGTGGAAAAGGTGCTGCTTTGTGTCAGACGCTGATGTACAGTTTTCCGCTATGTGTGTTAATCGCTTGGCATCATAGCGTGTTCTCTATGTGGTGTGATAGCAGGCTAACATTCATGCTGGTACGTTAATGCTCGACATTAAACCGCTTTATGGCTCTAATAAATAAGCATGTTTATATGCTTATGATTAGATGTTCACGTACAGGTACAGGTACGTATGTATGCTACATGTATGTGTGTGTGTGTATTCATGTGTATAATTTGGGTTTCCATATACATTTGTGTGACTGTGTACACACAGATCTATACACGTGTGTATATATAGAATGAGAGAATGTTGATCTGTAAGGCTGTCACTAATTAAAACAGACGAGTGACAAACAGGTTGAATAGTTTTCTGTTCTTTACAGGAACTGAGATCACAGTATTCTGCCTCTACAGTAAGTTCTCCTCACCGGTGTCCTCCATGGACCTTCTGTTCTCAGTCCTCTTCCAGTGCTGCTGCAGTCCTCTGCTCATTGTCATTTTTTCTGCTCAGATGGAACATCCAACATTTAGGAGGGCCCCTAATGGGACCCTTCTCCTGAAGGCCTCTGCTGAGGCTCAGGCTCTGGGGCCCAGAAGGCCGCTACAGGGCCAGACCAGCAGAGGAGGTGGAGGAGGCGGCCCGGGCCCACGTCGACGCCGAGGGTGGAGATGTCACCAACGCCACCCCGGTGTTCAGCCGGTGGGGGTCCAGTTCGGCCGGTACCGGGGCCAGACCTTCCACTGGCTGCTGGAGAACGACGTGGGCTCCGCAGTGAACCTGGTTTCCTCCCACCAGATGGATCGAGAGAGAACATGGTCTCAGTCCCCACTGATGGCCAACAAGGTGAATGACTGGACCCGATTGATTCCGACATCCAGTCTGACTGCAGCAGCTCTGACTCTGTTTTGTGGACCTGCAGGACGCCCTCACCCGGTACTCCTCAGCATACCCGGACTTTGGGGAGGCCGTCAGGTTCCACAAAGCCTTTGAGGAGGCCCGGGTGAAGTCCCTCCAGCCGGGACAGGAGGGACAGGCCCTTGTTGGCTTCGGGGATTTCAAGTTGGAGACCCTGCAGAGCCTGTACGAGTCTGAGGACCCCAAGAAGATCCGGTATGTTTTCACTGTGATACATTTCAAAACACTGACATGATCGAACATCTGCTGGATGATCAGTAAAGATCTCGGTCGCCTGAGGACCTGCATCATCTGCAGATTCGTCAACTACCTGCGACGGAAGGCAGCTCCAGGCACGCAGATGGAGAACGCCGTCCGCTACGTTAGAAGCCGAGACAGGCAGAGGAGGAACCTGCTGCTGCTGCCAGGACCTCCTCTCCTCCTCCTCCTCCTCTCCTCCTCCTCCTCCTCCTCCTCCTCCACTGTGAGCAGCAGCTCTGCTTCTGTCTCGGCTTCAACGCAGGCTCCCAGAGCTGCATCCCAGTATGTGTTTCATTGTGCCGATGTCTGTATATACTTGTTGTTATCACTCTTGACGTCATGTTTCTGTATTTCCATTCCAGCCTCCTGCAGACCAGCTCTTACCTCAAAACAACCCACAGATGAAGAGCTGGTCCAGGCGGTAGTTGACGCAGAAGAGTGCAAGTATTTGTCAAAGACAGACTGACACATGGAACATGTTGATAACAGAAACCTTGAATACGTGCTGACTTGTCTTTTCCTTCTGCTTTATAAATGTTTCTGAATGACTGCGGATCAGCAGGAGGGAGGTGGCGCTGCATTGCCGTAAGAGGACCCGAGGAGTGGAGGAGACCAGCAGGAGGATTAAGGCGCTCATCGAGGAGATGGACAGGGAAGGGGAATAGGGAAATCTGGGAGTACCGCTGCTGGACCACGAGCGCATCCAACAGGTCTGGATAGACCAGCAGAAGCACACGGCCTGTATTCAGGACCCCGAGGGCTTCCCTCTGTACGTAAAGACGGGTCCACTGAAGAAGGGTGGTGCGGAGCTCTGCTGCTGCCGCTGTGCTCGTGGCTCCACCTCCCTGGAGTCCTTCCACCTCCATTTAAACCGCTTCATCCCAGGTGGGCTATTACTTTTCAGGCAAACTGCTGTTTGAATTATTTTTGTTGTTCCAAATGCATAGAATTCATATTTTCCTGCCCTCCAGGGACCAGTGCCAGTGATGCACACTTCCAGGCGTACCTCCTGGAAGGCCTGATGCGCTGGAATGAAGACCGGATGGAGGAGGCAGGGAAGGGCAAGTCTGACATGAGGACTTACAGCAGCACTGAGAGGGAAGCTCTGGACCGCCTCAGCCGCAAAGCCCTCAAGGCGTCCTGGATGAGCGCTACCGGCCTCCTGGGGCTACACAGGCGTGGATGATTCTTTATTATCAACTCATATTTAATTAAATACTTTAAAAGCTTAAAACTTAACACAATGTATGTATTATACAGGTTGATCCCGAAAGACATGAATGGGATTCTTATGTCTAGTAACGGTGATTATGCCACTGATAGGAAGTATTGGAGAGTATATTTTAGAAACTTTATTGACTTGACTTTCATAATGTGTGTTGTGCTTTACATGTGTGTTATTTTCCAGGGGAGCTGCTTGGAATGGAGTGCCTGTCCTGTACAGTCGGTCTGGTAAATCCCTGACTGTCATGGACAATCCAGAGGAGGATCGGCTGGTGGAACAGATGGATGATGAGGAGGTGCGGGATGAAGGCTTCGTGGAGGAGGAACCGGAGGACCTCACAGTGCCCGTCCTCTCTGACCCCTCCGAGGCCGTCAACCTCTCCTCCTCTGCATCGGGACCGCCCTCTCCACAGCCGTCTACATCCAGCCAGGAAGCCTCTCCTCAGCAGCGCCCAGCCCAGCCTCCTCTCAGCCTTCTGCCCAGCTGAGTGCAGCCTCTGGTCCTGCAACATCAGCTGGCTGTGTTGTTGCAGACCAGGCTCCTGTAGACTATTTGTGATTAGTTTTTATTTGTTTGTACACTCTGAGATTTAACATGCCGTCTGTTGTATTTTAACACTTCCTTTTGCAGGCTCCAGTTCTTGGGCCTGATCAGGGGTCAGCAACCCCAAGTGTTCAAAGAGTGTTGAGAAAGTCTTGTATAAGCCTTATATGAAGGCAACTCAGGCTCTAAGTGTTTATTAGCCTACTATCGAAATGAGTAAGTTAGCTAAAAATACATAATGAGCATCATGATGAAATGTTTATTTTCCCTGCAGCACATCCTGGAGAGAATGAAACGCCACGTGACTACCCTGCTGTACGATTTTTGGTGCTTTGAGTTTCACTGCCATTACAGTATTAATGTATTGTGTTTTGTCGCATTGATGAAATTATAGAAATACAGTAAAGAAATCGGATTTTTGGTGTCCTTTGTATTTTGAGGATTTGAAAAAACAAAAACAGAATGGAACGCGCATAATCGGCCTCCTGTAGTGTCAGACCTTCCCATGGAAATAAAGTGCAATCCTCTTCAAACTTCAATAATACAATCCTCTTGTCTTTTTCCATTATCTGGGGCAACTGTACAAATAGAACAGCAGCCTTTTGAAAAGGTAAATAGGTTATATAAAATGAAAATAAGCAGTTTCATTTTGATTTCGGTGTATTTCTGTGCATTCTGCAAATGTCAATAGTAGCCTAAGTCAGTGCAAATGAATTAAATGCAGAACAATTCTTTTGTTTTCCCACTTATGGCGGCAACAGACACAAACGAAAAGGCCACAATTGCAAACGAGAATAAAACAGCCTGCGATTAAAAGGCAGCTCGCTTGCTTTTCGAAAATGTAAATCATAAAATTAAGATAAGGGCTTAATTTATCTCCCACAGTGTGGTCGGACTGAGGCTGCAGAGAGCTGGTTTCTGGTCTGTGGAGGTTTTTCCAGGGACCATGCTGGTCTGGGATCAGTGGAGTCACGAGACGAGCACGCTGCACCTGCGTGTCACCTGCAGCTCCGGAGACACGGGACGGAGACCACGTGCATTGTAACGGGATAAAACGGATTCAGACAATTGAGAGGTATGGCAATTCAACGTTTGATTATGTCGTAGTTTGCTCTGAATGTGTCGGAAAACTTTATTCAGCAAACTTTATGTAAGTATCAGAAGCTAAAAGACGAGAGACTGCACTGAGTTAGCTTGTGTAGCTAGCAGCAGCCCGCAAACCGAGTCATTATTAACGTCAGCTGGTTTTTTTGTGGTTGTTAATCGGATAAATTGAATATGACACGGTCCCAGACTCAACACCGGGGTTATTTTGCGGATGTGCGTGTTCAATATCTGGAACATATTTGTTACAAAAGGTAAATGTCTTGCTGTAAGGATTCCAGCACAATTTGTTATTATGAAGGCCTCAAGTCAAAGAATGTGTCGGCATCCCTTCGTGAATATTTCCGTGTGTAATGTTTTGGGCTCCATGCTCCAGTTTGCAGTGTTGATTGATCCACTGGCGGCTCCTCCAGCTGCGCCCTGAGAGCGGGCCAGTCAGCCTGCAGTTCCTCTGCTCTCCTGAGGCGGCGGGGGCGCTGTTTGTACTGAGATCACTGAAATGAATATTTGATGAAAAGTTTTGATATTTATGAAAATGAAAAATGAAAATGAGGAACGCTTCACGAATTTGCGTGTCATCCTTGCGCAGGGGCCATGCTAATCTTCTCTGTATCGTTCCAATTTTAGTATATGCACGACCGAAGTCGCACGACTGCACCCAACGCCAGAGTGGGTTTTATGAATGAGAGATGTGACGCCCCTCAGACTCACGGTGGGATCAGAGCGGAAACGGGACCAGACCAGGACGTTTACTTCACGGGACCTTGTCACAAAGTTGTGGGAGGGGACCGGGTGGGTCTGGGGGGTCTGTAAGACCCTGGTTCGGTTCTAGTCCCTCTGGTCCGGATTCTTTCTGACTTTTTCTGGTGCATGATGGGAAATATGCAGTGACGTCATAGGAAGCTGGTTGGAGGGTTTGCAGGAAGAACTGAGTTTCGGCTCATCACCACGCTTCAAAGGGAGTTGGACCATAGACCTGATCCCGCAGTGTCTCTACAACCCCACACTCCACCCCCTGTTGATAAAAAATGAAATTGGAAGTGGGAGCATTCTTGTCGTTCTTGTCATTGATCTGCATGCAGTGAGCAGGGAGCGTCTCAGGGCCATGGAGGTCGGTGCACGGGGCAGCAGCACCATCTACTGGCAGTCTGACGCACTGCACCAGGGCTGAGCGCTTCATTCGTCCAAGGGGGCCTTTGAAAAACCAGAACCAAATCCTCTTTATTTTTTGTGTGTGTCAATCAGAGATGATACAATAGACATGTAAATATTAACGATGAGGGCTTTGATGAGTTCGGCTTAGAGCAAGTGGACTCATTAGTGCAACCTCCTCCTCTGAACCTCCTCCTCTGCAGCCTCCCCCCCCAGTCCACCCCTGGTGATCAGGAAGCTGCTGCCAGCAGCTCTGCGGTTTGTACTCTTCTTCATGTGATCTGATTGATGCTGCATTCTCTGATCAGGCTGTTTGATCCTGAGCTCAGGAGCTCTTCTCTCCGTGTGTTTCAGGTCAGTGTTGGAGCTGACGGAGCTCCTGGTTACCAGCCGGTGGTGTTGCTGGCTCGGTGTCTGGTGGAGCGCTGCAGGAAGGGCTACGTCACCCAGGCTGAGGTGGAGGAGATTGTGGGTCTGTGGCAGAACCTCCCTGATGGAGACAAGGCTCCTGTAGTTTATTCACCTCGCTGCAGGAGCCAGTTGACAAAAGGGAGGTTCAAGAAGGCCAAGACCGACGCTCCCGGCGCTGCACCCGTGTTGGGGGTGGAGAGCGTGAAACGGTGCGTGTCTGCAGAGACCTGCTGCGTCCTGTCCTGCTGTCCCAGAGCGTTTTCACACCACTCGTCTCTCTCCTTTGTCTTCTAACAGCCGCATGGTGGGAACCGGCAGCGGGCCGGCCACGTGGCCCGACGCCAGCCGGCTGTGGAGACCGTCTTCATCCAGCTGTGCCTCCTCCACCCCGGCAGCAGGAGGACGATGGGGCACCTCCAGAGCCGCTGGACCCTGGTTTTGAGGGACTACACACCATCAAGACTGTGGTCTGCACCCACCCGGCCCTCAAAACTGCTGCTGCTCTATGCGCTGCTGCTATCTGTGACCGAAAAGGAGGAGCCCACTGCTGGACCATCCTGGGCTTTTCCTGCCACCACCCCCACCCCACCTGCTCCTTCCACCTCTGCTCCCTGCACCTCAGCAGCCTCCATGACCCCAAAGGCCACCGCCTGGCATCGCAGGAGGCTGCAGGAGATGCAGGCAGAAGCAGCTCAGAGGGGAGAGTTTCTGACAGTGAGGAGGCCCTCCATCATCTGCTGTGGTCAGTGGTCAGTGTGGGCAGAGGAAAATCAAAGAGACTGGACACAGAGTGCTGGAAGGAGAGCGGGGAGAGGGTGACCTGTTGCCCTGTGGCAGCCAAAGGACAGAGTCCAGAGGAGTGGCTGTCCTCCCTAACATGACACTGAAGGCTGCCGGTCAGCCTCATGCGCAGTGGACGCATCTTGTGTACGCAGTTGTGTATATATAAATGTAAATAGTGTCATGATAATAAATGGACAGTTTGTGTACTGTTTGTGACGGGCCACAAGAAACTAAAAAGACATTTTGCCAGGCAACCGAGCCCTCGGGGAGGACAGTGGAGCAGTGGCTCACCGAGGTCCGTGGGGGGGTCGCAACCGAGGACCTCTACGAAGAAAACTAAGATGGGGCCAGTACAAACAAAAGCCAGAGGTTAGGGAACGCTATAGACAGCAGAGGAGGGAGAAGAGGGAAGCTAATTAAAAAAAAGCTTTTTGTGTTTGAGTTGTTTCCATTTCCTTGTGTGTGTTTTTGTTTGTTTGCTTAAGTTGTTTCAAATTGTTCATACCCATTTCCTTTAAAAAAAAAAAAAAACTAAATAAAAGTGACTGTTTCAACAACAATTGTGATGTATGCCTGCATGCAGGGGGGAGGGAGTTGGGGCCCTGGGCCCACCAGGGATGCAGGCAGAGGCAGAGGCACGAGCCTAGGGCCGCCCCCATTTTGGCCACTAGGGGGCCCCAGAAGATTGGGTCATCCAAATTCGCAGCCATGAAACGATACTTGGTTTAATTTCATATCATTCATTTTTATTAATTAGTGATTGGTGGATGATGATCAAGATGTTGATTTGTTTTCTTTATTTCAGTTTATTTATGATACCTTTTCTGGGCCCGATAAATTTCAGGCATTTAACATCTTCTACTCCTTTAGTAATGTGATGAGGTGTTGACTATTATGATTATTGTTTTTCTGACTTGAATATTCACTGGTCTTCACAATGTTAAAATGAATCATTCAGTCTCATTCAGATGGTGAATATGGCATAGTAAAATGTCATATTAATGATAAATGTGAACTTGCTGCTGTCAAGACAGTGTGGTGGTACAATATAAACAAAAATGAAAATATTTTTACAGCATTTATATTATTACAATTACAGTATACTGCTCCAGAGCAGCAGTGAATGAATAGTGAACAAGTATTTCCTCAGTGTTTCCAGTGGATGGACTGAGCGCCTTGCATGGCAAGCTGCCTTCACAGGTGTGTGAATGTGAGTGTGAATGGGTGAATGTGATATTGCAGTGTAAAGCGCTTTGAGCTACGTCAGTGCAGGGTAAAACGAACGCTATGTAAGGGTCGTCCATTTAGCATTTTTCCTTGAGTTAATCAATACTGATTAGTAATATATTGTAGCTAACTTGGAGCAGTGAAGGCAGCGAGAGAGATGAATGCTCTTTAGAGTTCACCAGAACCGAGTTTATTGTTAAAACAACTAACCCAGCTGCACACCCTAACTGATGGTGCGCAGGCCTGTTCACCCCCAAGCAAACCCCCTGAGACATGGTGCGACAGGACGTGAAAATAAAACAACACAAAAAGAACAGAAAAATGGCAACAGCACACAATAACAACCCCCAACATGACTATAACAAAATTAAGCACAAATGACAAAGTAGAACACATAAAACGGCCCCGAAATGGCCCAAACAGTCCCGTTCCCAGCATGCCTTGCGGCAACGGTACTCAGTCACTGGAGCAGCGGCCCCCACGGCCACTACAATATGTTAATACTTATTTCATTTTCAAAAAGGTTAATAAAACGAATACATATTTGTTTATGCTATCTCTTTAGATTATGTATTCATTCCCATACCTCAGAAAAACCAGGGAACATGGGGAGAGGAGAGGGAACATCATCAAAAGAAACAGGCCATACTGCAGGAGGCCCAGAGGACCAAAGACCTGGGATGTCTGATGGTGGAGTTCCCTGAACTCTGAAGAGCATTCATCCGGTCCCGGTGTAAAACCGCCGGCCGACAGCGGTCAGTCATCCTGATGCGATAAACCCATCCGAAAGCTTCTCCAGCACCACGGCTGGTCCGTGCCCGGGTGGAGAGCTTTGGTAACAGCCCTTTAATTCGGAGGGGGCAGTACACCCACACGCTTTGTCCTTGGTTGAGGGGCTGCCACCGGCACTCAGTGTTATATGCCTGCTTTTGCCTGAGCCCCGCGTCCTCCTGGGCTCCTCGGGCAAAGTCATGCGCCACTCACAGGTGCTCTCTCAAACACCGGAAATATTCCAGTTCAGGTCCTGCAGCGACCTCTGGTTCCGGAGGGGGGCCAAACACCAAGTCCACGGGGATGCGCAGTTCCTCATCAAACAGGAGGGCGGCCGGCGTGCATTTGCTGGAGTCCTGTACCGCGAAATGGTACGACACAGGACCAGGGGCAGATGGCACTCCCAGTCTCGCTGGTGGCGGCTGGTGAGGATGGCGAGGTGGGTGGCTAGTGTCCGGTTGACGCATTCCACCAACCCGTTGCTCAGGGGTGGAGCGGTGTTACTTACTTACTTACTTAGTGCTCCTGCGTTGGGCTGGTGTCCTGTCCCGTTGCGTAGAGCCGACCAGAGAAACCAGGTTTTTCCAGTACAGGCAATCTTGTGCCAGCAGGTCTGTGTCCTTCACGGTCATTCCATGTTGTCGGAGGTCGTCTGCGATGATGTCAAGCCATCGAGTGCGGGCTTGCCTCGTGGTCGTCTCCAGCCTGCGGCCTTTGGATCAAACTTCAGAATGGCTCTTGTCGGGTGGTCAAGGGGAAGACGGAGAACATGGCCGAACCAGCGAATGCGGCGTTGTGCAGCCAGGCAGGAAGCTCTGGGCTGGTTTGTGCGGGCTCTAAGCGCTTTGTTGGATATTCGCTGTGGCCACCTAATGTTCTCGATGGTTCTGAGAGCCTGCTGTCAAAGCCATCTATTCTTGTGGCCAGGGTCTTATTTAAGGGCCATGTTTCGGAGCCATATAATAGAATGGAGAGTACGGCGGTGTTGTAGATTTGGAGCTTCGTCTTGCGTGAGATGGCTTGATGTCGCCAGAGTGGTTTCCAGAGAGATTGCAGGGCAGAGGCTGCTAGGGCTCTCCTGCGGAGAATCTCGGTTTAAGATCCCCGTTATCTGTCACTGTGGATCCCAGATACACAAAGTTTTCACATGCTCAACGGTGTCATTACCAAGCAGAATAGGAGGTGGGTCTGGTCCTTCACCAACATGCATGAACTTTGTCGTAGTCCAGCTCACATGGAGACCAAGCTTTCTGCCTCTTCACTGTATACACTCAAAGAGTCCCTCAGCTGACTGTAGGAGGTGCTGAGCAGTATGGTGTCATCGGCATACTCCAAATCAGTCAGTTGGTAGTTGCCAAAGGACACTCCGGGTACTCGCTCACAGACCCTGTGCATCAGGTGGTCGATGATGCAGTTAAACAGGTCTGGAGCAGCCACACAGCCCTGGGGACACCACTGGAGATGGAAACCAGTCAGAGTCACAGCCGTTGACACGGACACAGCTCTGTGCATTGCTGTAGAGCAGCTTGAGAGAGAGTGGTGATCTTCGGAGGTGCGCCGAGGGTTTGAGGATACTCCACAGTGATGAGTGGTGGACTGTGTCGAATGCAGCCTTGAGGTCTAGGAATCCGACGTAGAGATGGTGGTCTCTCCGAATTCATAGACTTCTCTGTCAGAAGACGGACAGCAGAGATGTGATCTGTGAGCGGTTGGGCATAAAGCCAGCTGGGGGGCGGCAGCTACTTCTGAGGGCTGGGAGAGCACGAGTCAGCAAGATCTTGGTGAAGAGCTTGCCAGGGATGGAGTAGTGTTATGCCTCTATGGTTCCCACAGACAAGCCTGTCACCTTTGCGCTTCCAGAAGGGCAGGATGACCCTCTGGTCTGGTCTGGAGCAGTGTGGTGCGGGTTTTAGTCATCCCAGCTGCCTGCAGACCTCAGCGAAGTCCTGGCTCTCGAAATTCCGCCCCTGTCGCTGTGGATCTCCTCTGGCACGCCGAACCTGCAAACCATCTCCACACTAACCGCTCGGCGGTTGTTGAGGCACTTGGTCAGGAACCGCGTACGCCTCGGGCCACTTTGTGAAATAGTCCATGGCCACGAAGACGTACCGGTTACCAGTGTCGGTGATGGGGAATGGACCCAGGATGTCCACCCCGACGCGCTCCATGGGGGCCGCCACCAGATCCACCTGTCAGTAGCCGCTGCGGAGATCGAGGGAGCTAAACCAGCTGGAGCCAGAGATGTAGCCAAGGGCGTCGTCGATGCGCGGCAGTGGGTACGAGTTTTTCTTGGTCGCGCTGTTGAGACTCCGGTAATCTATGCAGAACCACCACCCACCTCCTTTCTTCTTCACCAGCACGACCGGTGCGGCCCAGGGGCTGTCGGAGGGTTCGACTACTCCAGCGTCAAGCATTTCGTGGAGTATTTCCTCAGCTGCCTGCCGCTTTGTGAATGCGAGCCGGTGGGGGCGTAATCGGATGGGCGGCATCGCCTGTCTCGATGTGGTGCTGGACGAGGGAGGTGCACCGGTCGTCTTTGACACTGGCCGCGAAGATGTCTCGATACTGCTCCAGGAGCTCCTTCAGTGCTGGTGCGGAGTTAGCCCCACGCTGCTACGCTGCCCAGTTTGTTGATCGCTTCGGTGGTCTTGGAGGAGGAGCTGCACGGCGGCGGTGGCAGCAGTGGTGGCAGCAGTGGTGGCAGCACGGCGGCGAGTTCCCTGACGTGGGGCGGACACCAGGGGTGGTGAGGCGCTCTTCTCCGACGTTAAAGGTGCTGTAGGCAGGATTCCGCATCTCCGCCATCTTGCTTAGGGTTACCTAAGCAAGATGGCGATTTGACCATCTAAGATGGCCATTTGAAACCCAGCACAGCCAATCCTGTCCTGTTTTCTCTGACATCACGCCCTTATGCAAGCCCCTCCCACAAGACCGTGTGACGAACGCCCCTCAACCAATCACGGTTAGAGCCTCAGGGGCTCTTCTGATTGGTCAAGTAACTGGAGCTGTCGAGAATCCTTTTCAGCTCAGAACAGAGACAGATGGAAACGCTGCGCCCTCGCAGTAGAGCAATTATGCTACACTCCTAAAGGATTATCAATGGGAACTCTAACATGTAATCCAAAGAAAACACAGAAAAATTAGCATTGACTAGCAAAATCCTGCCTACAGCACCTTTAAGTTGAGGAGGACTTGCTGGGCCCCACCCTCCAGGGCCAGGGCTAAGTGTGCAGTGGTGTTTTGGTCACTCCAGCCATTGTGTGTTGCAGCAACCCGCGTCTGTTATGCAGAGCTCCAGTGGGCTGGTAACACACTTGGGCAACTTGACAGCGGCTCTCACTGCGCAGTGGGTGGGCGAGCCTCCGTGTCCCTGTGATCGTCACCGTCTTCGGCCATCCTCGCCGTTTCTGGACGGTGCTGTCGCCAGTCGCTGGATCCATCGGGCCGGCTCAGAGTCTTCCACTGCTCGGCTATCCACGCTGCTCTCCAGGAGTTGTTTGTCCTCTGGAGTATGCCGTGGCTCCATCCCACTTCTGACACCAATGTAGCAATCTTGAGTGGTGAAGGCAGCGAGGAAGGATGAATGCTCTTCAGAGTTCAGGGAACTCCACCATCAGACATCCCAGGTCTTTGGTCCTCTGGGCCTCCTGCAGTATGGCCTGTTTCTTTTGATGATGTTCCCTCTCCTCTCCCCATGTTCCCTGGTTTTTCTGAGGTATGGGAATGAATACATAATCTAAAAGAAAATGAGCATAAACAAACAATATGTATTCGTTTTATTAACCTTTTGAAAATATGAAATAAGTATTAACATATTGTAGTGGCCGTGGGGGCCGCTGCTCCAGTGACTGAGTACCGTTGCCGCAAGGCATGCTGGGAACGGGACTGTTTGGGCCATTTCGGGGCCGTTTATGTGTTCTACTTTGTCATTTGTGCTTAATTTTGTTATAGTCATGTTGGGGGTTTGTTATTGTGTGCTGTTGCCATTTTTCTGTTCTTTTTGTGTTTTTATTTTCACGTCCTGTCGCACCATGTCTCAGGGGGTTTGCTTGGGGGTGAACAGGCCTGCGCACCATCAGTTAGGGTGTGCAGCTGGGTTAGTTGTTTTAACAATAAAGGTTCTGGTGAACTCTAAAGAGCATTCATCTTCTCTCGCTGCCTTCACTGCTCCAAGTTAGCTACAATATATTACTAATCAGTATTTGATTAACTCAAGGAAAAATGCTAAATGGACGACCCTTACATAGCGTTCGTTTTACCCTGCACTGACGTAGCTCAAAGCGCTTTACACTGCAATATCACATTCACCCATTCACACTCACATTCACACACCTGTGAAGGCAGCTTGCCATGCAGGCGCTCAGTCCATCCACTGGAAACACTGAGGAAATACTTGTTCACTATTCATTCACTGCTGCTCTGGAGCAGTATACTGTAATTGTAATAATATATAATGCTGTAAAAATATTTCATTTTTGTTTATATTGTACCACCACACTGTCTTGACAGCAGCAAGTTCACATTTATCATTAATATGACATTTTACTATGCCATATTCACCATCTGAATGAGACTGAATGATTCATTTTAACATTGTGAAGACCAGTGAATATTCAAGTCAGAAAAACAATAATCATAATAGTCAACATATCCTCATCACATTACTAAAGGAGTAGAAGATGTTAAATGCCTGAAATTTATCGGGCCCAGAAAAGGTATCATAAATAAACTGAATAAAGAAAACAAATCAACATCTTGATCATCATCCACCAATCACTAATTAAAAAATGAATGATATGAATTAAAACACCAGTATCGTTTCATGGCTGCGAATTTGGATGACCCAATCTTCTGGGCCCCCTAGTGGCCAAATGGGGGCGGCCCTAGGCTCGTGCTCTGCCTCTGCCTGCATCCCTGGTGGGCCACAGGGCCCCAACTCCCTCCCCCCTGCATGCATGCATACAATCACAATTGTTGTTGAAACGTCACTTTTATTTAGTTTTTTTTTTTTAAAGAAATGGGTAGAACATTTGAACAACTTAAGCAAACAAACAAAACACACACAAGGAAATGGAAACAACTCAAACCCAAAAGCTTTTTTTTAATTAGCTTCCCTCTTCTCCCTCCTCTGCTGTCTAAGCGTTTCCCTAACCTCTGGATTTTGTTTGTACTGGCACCATCTTAGTTTTCTTCGTAGAGGTCCTCGGTTGCGACCCCCCCCGGACCTCGTGAGCCACTGCTCCACTGTCCTCCCCCGAGGGCTTCGGTTGCCTGGCAAAAATGTCTTTTTAGTTTCTTTGTGGCCCGTCACAAACAGTACACAAAACTGTCCATTTATTATCATGACACTATTTACATTTATATATACACAACTGCGTACACAAGATGCGTCCACTGCGCATGAGGCTGACCGGCAGCCTTCAGTGTCATGTTAGGGAGGACAGCCACTCCTCTGGACTCTGTCCTTTGGCTGCCACAGGGCAACAGGTCCACCTCTCCCCGCTCTCCTTCCTCAGCACTCTGTGTCCAGTCCTCTTTGATTTTCCTCTGCCACACTGACCACTGACCACAGCAGATGATGGAGGGCCTCCTCACTGTCAGAAACTCTCCCCTCTGCCTGCATCTCCTGCAGCCTCCTGCGATGCCAGGCGGGTGGCCTTTGGGGTCATGGAGGCTGCTGAGGTGCAGGGAGCAGAGGTGGAAGGAGCAGGTGGGGTGGGGGTGGTGGCAGGAAAAGCCCAGGATGGTCCAGCAGTGGGCTCCTCCTTTTCGGTCACAGATAGCAGCAGCGCATAGAGCAGCAGCAGTTTTGAGGGCCGGGTGGGTGCAGACACAGTCCTTGATGGTGTTGTAGTCCCTCAAAACCAGGGTCCAGCGGCTCTGGAGGTTGCCCCATCGTCCTCCTGCTGCCGGGGTGGAGGAGGCACAGCTGGATGAAGACGGTCTCCACCAGCCGGCTGGCGTCGGGCCACGTGGCCGGCCCGCTGCCGGTTCCCACCATGCGGCTGTTAGAAGACAAAGGAGAGAGACGAGTGGTGTGAAAACGCTCTGGGACAGCAGGGACAGGACGCAGCAGGTCTCTGCAGACACGCACCGTTTCACGCTCTCCACCCCCAACACGGGTGCAGCGCGGGAGCGTCGGTCCTTGGCCTTCTTGAACCTCCCTTTGTCAACTGGCTCCTGCAGCGAGGTGAATAAACTACAGGAGCCTTGTCTCCATCAGGGAGGTTCTGCCACAGACCCACAATCTCCTCCACCTCAGCCTGGGTGACGTAGCCCTTCCTGCAGCGCTCCACCAGACACCGAGCCAGCAACACCACCGGCTGGTAACCAGGAGCTCCGTCAGCTCCACACTGACCTGAAACACACGGAGAGAAGAGCTCCTGAGCTCAGGATCAACAGCCTGATCAGAGAATGCAGCATCAATCAGATCACATGAAGAAGAGTACAAACCGCAGAGCTGCTGGCAGCAGCTTCCTGATCACCAGGGGTGGACTGGGAGGAGGGGGAGGCTGCAGAGGAGGAGGTTCAGAGGAGGAGGTTGCACTAATGAGTCCACTTGCTCTAAGCCGAACTCATCAAAGCCCTCGTCGTTAATATTTACATGTCTATTGTATCATCTCTGATTGACACACACAAAAAATAAAGAGGATTTACGGTTCTGGTTTTTCAAAGGCCCCCTTGGACGAATGAAGCGCTCAGCCCTGGTGCAGTGCGTCAGACTGCCAGTAGATGGTGCTGCTGCCCCGTGCACCGACCTCCATGGCCCTGAGACGCTCCCTGCTCACTGCATGCAGATCAATGACAAGAACGACAAGAATGCTCCCCACTTCCAATTTCATTTTCTTATCAACAGGGGGTGGAGTGTGGGGTTGTAGAGACACTGCGGGATCAGGTCTATGGTCCAACTCCCTTTGAAGCGTGGTGATGAGCCGAAACTCAGTTCTTCCTGCAAACCCTCCAACCAGCTTCCTATGACGTCACTGCATATTTCCCATCATGCACCAGAAAAAGTCAGAAAGAATCCGGACCAGAGGGACTAGAACTGAACCAGGGTCTTACAGACCCCCTCAGACCCACCCGGTCCCCTCCCACAACTTTGTGTGACAAGGTCCCGTGAAGTAAACGTCCTGGTCTGGTCCCGTTTCCGCTCTGATCCCACCGTGAGTCTGAGGGGCGTCACATCTCTCATTCATAAAACCCACTCTGGCGTTGGGTGCAGTCGTGCGACTTCGGTCGTGCATATACTAAAATTGGAACGATACAGAGAAGATTAGCATGGCCCCTGCGCAAGGATGACACGCAAATTCGTGAAGCGTTCCTCATTTTCATTTTTCATTTTCATAAATATCAAAACTTTTCATCAAATATTCATTTCAGTGATCTCAGTACAAACAGCGCCCCCCGCCGCCTCAGGAGAGCAGAGGAACTGCAGGCTGACTGGCCCGCTCTCAGGGCGCAGCTGGAGGAGCCGCCAGTGGATCAATCAACACTGCAAACTGGAGCATGGAGCCCAAAACATTACACACGGAAATATTCACGAAGGGATGCCGACACATTCTTTGACTTGAGGCCTTCATAATAACAATTGTGCTGGAATCCTTACAGCAAGACATTTACCTTTTGTAACAAATATGTTCCAGATATTGAACACGCACATCCGCAAAATAACCCCGGTGTTGAGTCTGGGACCGTGTCATATTCAATTTATCCGATTAACAACCACAAAAAACCAGCTGACGTTAATAATGACTCGGTTTGCGGGCTGCTGCTAGCTACACAAGCTAACTCAGTGCAGTCTCTCGTCTTTTAGCTTCTGATACTTACATAAAGTTTGCTGAATAAAGTTTTCCGACACATTCAGAGCAAACTACGACATAATCAACCGTTGAATTGCCATACCTCTCAATTGTCTGAATCCGTTTTATCCCGTTACAATGCACGTGGTCTCCGTCCCGTGTCTCCGGAGCTGCAGGTGACACGCAGGTGCAGCGTGCTCGTCTCGTGACTCCACTGATCCCAGACCAGCATGGTCCCTGGAAAACCTCCACAGACCAGAAACCAGCTCTCTGCAGCCTCAGTCCGACCACACTGTGGGAGATAAATTAAGCCCTTATCTTAATTTTATGATTTACATTTTCGAAAAGCAAGCGAGCTGCCTTTTAATCGCAGGCTGTTTTATTTCTCGTTTGCAATTGTGGCCTTTTCGTTTGTGTCTGTTGCCGCCATAAGTGGGAAAACAAAAGAATTGTTCTGCATTTAATTCATTTGCACTGACTTAGGCTACTATTGACATTTGCAGAATGCACAGAAATACACCGAAATCAAAATGAAACTGCTTATTTTCATTTATATAACCTATTTACCTTTTCAAAAGGCTGCTGTTCTATTTGTACAGTTGCCCCAGATAATGGAAAAGACAAGAGGATTGTATTATTGAAGTTTGAAGAGGATTGCACTTTATTTCCATGGGAAGGTCTGACACTACAGGAGGCCGATTATGCGCGTTCCATTCTGTTTTTGTTTTTTCAAATCCTCAAAATACAAAGGACACCAAAATCCGATTTCTTTACTGTATTTCTATAATTTCATCAATGCGACAAAACACAATACATTAATACTGTAATGGCAGTGAAACTCAAAGCACCAAAAATCGTTACAGCAGGGTAGTCACGTGGCGTTTCATTCTCTCCAGGATGTGCTGCAGGGAAAATAAACATTTCATCATGATGCTCATTATGTATTTTTAGCTAACTTACTCATTTCGATAGTAGGCTAATAAACACTTAGAGCCTGAGTTGCCTTCATATAAGGCTTATACAAGACTTTCTCAACACTCTTTGAACACTTGGGGTTGCTGACCCCTGATCAGGCCCAAGAACTGGAGCCTGCAAAAGGAAGTGTTAAAATACAACAGACGGCATGTTAAATCTCAGAGTGTACAAACAAATAAAAACTAATCATGAGTAGTCTACAGGAGCCTGGTCTGCAACAACACAGCCAGCTGATGTTGCAGGACCAGAGGCTGCACTCAGCTGGGCAGAAGGCTGAGAGGAGGCTGGGCTGGGCGCTGCTGAGGAGAGGCTTCCTGGCTGGATGTAGACGGCTGTGGAGAGGGCGGTCCCGATGCAGAGGAGGAGAGGTTGACGGCCTCGGAGGGGTCAGAGAGGACGGGCACTGTGAGGTCCTCCGGTTCCTCCTCCACGAAGCCTTCATCCCGCACCTCCTCATCATCCATCTGTTCCACCAGCCGATCCTCCTCTGGATTGTCCATGACAGTCAGGGATTTACCAGACCGACTGTACAGGACAGGCACTCCATTCCAAGCAGCTCCCCTGGAAAATAACACACATGTAAAGCACAACACACATTATGAAAGTCAAGTCAATAAAGTTCTAAAATATACTCTCCAATACTTCCTATCAGTGGCATAATCACCGTTACTAGACATAAGAATCCCATTCATGTCTTTCGGGATCAACCTGTATAATACATACATTGTGTTAAGTTTTAAGCTTTTAAAGTATTTAATTAAATATATGAGTTGATAATAAAGAATCATCCACGCCTGTGTAGGCCCCAGGAGGCCGGTAGCGCTCATCCGAGGACGCCTTGAGGGCTTTGCGGCTGAGGCGGTCCAGAGCTTCCCTCTCAGTGCTGCTGTAAGTCCTCATGTCAGACTTGCCCTTCCCTGCCTCCTCCATCCGGTCTTCATTCCAGCGCATCAGGCCTTCCAGGAGGTACGCCTGGAAGTGTGCATCACTGGCACTGGTCCCTGGAGGGCAGGAAAATATGAATTCTATGCATTTGGAACAAACAAAATAATTCAAACAGCAGTTTGCCTGAAAAGTAATAGCCCACCTGGGATGAAGCGGTTTAAATGGAGGTGGAAGGACTCAGGGAGGTGGAGCCACGAGCACAGCGGCAGCAGCAGAGCTCCGCACCACCCTTCTTCAGTGGACCCGTCTTTACGTACAGAGGGAAGCCCTCGGGGTCCTGAATACAGGCCGTGTGCTTCTGTGGTCTATCCAGACCTGTTGGATGCGCTCGTGGTCCAGCAGCGGTACTCCCAGATTTCCCTATTCCCCTTCCCACTGTCCATCTCCTCGATGAGCGCCTTAATCCTCTGCTGGTCTCCTCCACTCCTCGGGTCCTCTTACGGCAATGCAGCGCCACCCTCCCTCCTGCTGATCCGCAGTCATTCAGAAACATTTATAAAGCAGAAGGAAAAGACAAGTCAGCACGTATTCAAGGTTTCTGTTATCAACATGTTCCATGTGTCAGTCTGTCTTTGACAAATACTTGCACTCTTCTGCGTCAACTACCGCCTGGACCAGCTCTTCATCTGTGGGTTGTTTTGAGGTAAGAGCTGGTCTGCAGGAGGCTGGAATGGAAATACAGAAACATGACGTCAAGAGTGATAACAACAAGTATATACAGACATCGGCACAATGAAACACATACTGGGATGCAGCTCTGGGAGCCTGCGTTGAAGCCGAGACAGAAGCAGAGCTGCTGCTCACAGTGGAGGAGGAGGAGGAGGAGGAGGAGGAGGAGGAGGAGGAGGAGGAGGTGGTCCTGGCAGCAGCAGCATGGTTCCTCCTCTGCCTGTATCGGCTTCTAACGTAGCGGACGGCGTTCTCCATCTGCGTGCCTGGAGCTGGCGCCTTTTGCCGCAGGTAGTTGACGAATCTGCAGATGATGCAGGTCCTCAGGCGACCGAGATCTTTACTGATCATCCAGCAGGTGTTCGATCATGTCAGTGTTTTGAAATGTATCACAGTGAAAACATACCGGATCTTCTTGGGGTCCTCAGACTCGTACAGGCTCTGCAGGGTCTCCAACTTGAAATCCCCGAAGCCAACAAGGGCCTGTCCCTCCTGTCCCGGCTGGAGGGACTTCACCCGGGCCTCCTCAAAGGCTTTGTGGAACCTGACGGCCTCCCCAAAGTCCGGGTATGCTGAGGAGTACCGGGTGAGGGCGTCCTGCAGGTCCACAAAACAGAGTCAGAGCTGCTGCAGTCAGACTGGATGTCGGAATCAATCGGGTCCAGTCATTCACCTTGTTGGCCATCAGTGGGGACTGAGACCATGTTCTCTCTCGATCCATCTGGTGGGAGGAAACCAGGTTCACTGCGGAGCCCACGTCGTTCTCCAGCAGCCAGTGGAAGGTCTGGCCCCGGTACCGGCCGAACTGGACCCTCCACCGGCTGAACACCGGGGTGGCGTTGGTGACATCTCCACCCTCGGCGTCGACGTGGGCCCGGGCCGCCTCCTCCACCTCCTCTGCTGGTCTGGCCCTGTAGCGGCCTTCTGGGGCCCCAGAGCCTGAGCCTCAGCAGAGGCCTTCAGGAGAAGGGTCCCATTAGGGGCCCTCCTAAATGTTGGATGTTCCATCTGAGCAGAAAAAATGACAATGAGCAGAGGACTGCAGCAGCACTGGAAGAGGACTGAGAACAGAAGGTCCATGGAGGACACCGGTGAGGAGAACTTACTGTAGAGGCAGAATACTGTGATCTCAGTTCCTGTAAAGAACAGAAAACTATTCAACCTGTTTGTCACTCGTCTGTTTTAATTAGTGACAGCCTTACAGATCAACATTCTCTCATTCTATATACACACGTGTATAGATCTGTGTGTACACAGTCACACACATGTATATGGAAACCCAAATTATACACATGAATACACACACACACACATACATGTAGCATACATACGTACCTGTACCTGTACGTGAACATCTAATCATAAGCATATAAACATGCTTATTTATTAGAGCCATAAAGCGGTTTAATGTCGAGCATTAACGTACCAGCATGAATGTTAGCCTGCTATCACACCACATAGAGAACACGCTATGATGCCAAGCTATTAACACACATAGCGGAAAACTGTACATCAGCGTCTGACACAAAGCAGCACCTTTTCCACAATTATTTCGACACGTCCAGTTAAAAAACACGACGGTACCTCAGTGTGATTGAAAACAATCAAACTCCTGACTTTTAAAGCAGTTTTGCAAAATTATTTCTTTCGAATGACAGAAAAAAGTTGCTGCGGTACTCACAGTAGACTCCGTGACAACCAATGGCGGCGTCGAGGTATTCGGCATCATGCAAATTCGGCGCAATGGTGCTCGGGAAATCCCGAGTCATGTGACCTTATTGGAACAATCGCGGCTCTCCCATTGGTTGCCAAAAACTCGACAGAAGATTTTGGAACAAGCGAGCGACGTGATTGGCCGATTCGGCGGGAAAGGCGGGCTGGGGGAAATTGGAACAAATCCCGAGTCACGTGACCTAATTGGAACAATCGGGGCTCTCCCATTGGTTGCCAAAAACTCGACAGAAGATTTTGGAACAAGCGAGCGACGTGATTGGCCGATTCGGAGGGAGAGGCGGGCCGGGGGAAATTGGAACATTTGGAACAGAAAAGATTGGGAATCCAGAGGGACAGTCCACCCCCCCCCCCCCCCCCCCCCCCCCCCCCAACCACACACACGCACACACAGGCGAAAGTGACGCAATGGACGTGAGAGGAGGCGAGCTGTCGCGGGTCGAGGAGCGGAGGACACTGGGACGATGTGTTGGCGGGTTGTGGTTCGAGGATTATGAACACCGTGTTTATCAGAGGTAGTCTCGAACCTGCGATCTTCCGCTCCACTGGCCGCTCGCTCCATTCTTCCGCGACATTAAATAGTCCCGTATAGAAATGATGACTTCATCCATAATATTAAAGCTACGTGAAATATATTTGCATCCTGTGTTGTTTAATATTATTACAATTTTTTTTTGACAATGTGGTACCCACATTTTTATTGAGTTGCCAATAAATATATGCACTTTGTTCGTTATTTGTCAGTTACTATTAGTCTATAAATGTGTATTAGTTCTACTGTAACTGCACGAGTGTAAACTGTATAAAATGCTAATTTTTAAATAAGATTTCTTTACTGTTTATTAATATATATTTGTCCAGACAAAGTACGTGCTTACTGAAGCTTATATTTGTTATTAATGTATCAATACTGTAAGTGTGTTTGTGTCAGAACATGAGTAGGAACCTGGTAGCAATTGGTGTAAATAGGGGTCATAAAAGGGTTCACACAGTATTCATGAGACAAGCACCTTCCCTCAGATCCCTCTGACCCCCCAGGAGCCCAGTGTTCAAGGACCAGCTGATGTGAGTGATTTACAGCCCCCCTGTCTTCAGCTGAGTAAACATGGCTGACTTCAGTCTGGTGGCAATTAAAAGCAGTACAATGAAGTAGAGTGTGTTTGGGAACAGCATTTATTTACAAAAACACAACGCACTCACTCCCATCAATAAACAGCAACAAATAGCTAACAATAATGAAATATAAAAGAGTATATATAGAAATGTAAAACAAATAAACATGATATACAAAGATATAAACAAACCAAAACAAAAGTAGTAGTTACACAGACAGGGTATTTACAACAGATGAAAAAGATATATTTACATATTTACACAGTTGAAATATTTGCAGGTGTGTGTGTGTGTGCGTGTGTCCCTAGATTTAAGGGGGTGGGTGTTCTTGTCTCCTGTGCTGCCAGTCACTCTTCGAAAGACTTGCCACCCGAGGAAGTGGGGCAAAAAGTGGCGCTGCCGAAGCGGCTGTGGCTGAAGTCTAAGGCAGCCCACATTTGTTTTTTTGTTTGTTTTGCATTTATTGAACGCCACCTTGCGGACATATTTCCGTTTGTGGGCTCCAGTTTCATCCTCCTCTGCCCTGCGCCGCCTGTTCTGCTGAGTGAAGTGCGACACAGAGACGGTGCAGCGGGAGCAGGATCCACCTCTGCAACAGGAAGCACTGGAGCTGGAGCCACAGCAGGAGCCGCCGAGGAGCGACCTGCACCTGCTGCCATCACCACCGGCACAGGGTTCACCAGGATGAACCGGGGCAGCAGAGCTGGAACATGTGGAAGAGGAGCGGCTGGAGCAACGGGCCGCACAGCTGTGGCACTCGCAGGACGTCTGCCCGGCAGCAACTTTGGAGCCTGTCCTGCTCTGCTGGGTGGGGGGACAAACTGATGTCGGGGCCCGGATGTAGAGGGAGCTTCAGCCAGTCAGTTCCTGAATGTTCTTGCGGCGATTAAACCTGCAGTCACACAATATAATCCGTATGGTAAACTGTTCAATCTTTGTTTTATTTTGTTTTTTGTCAAATATTAATGAAAAAAACTATTGTTCTTACCACTGAGTGAGACTCCTCTGATTCAGCACTAAAAGTTGAAGAGAGGTGGCCTCCATCAGGGTGTGGCAGTTCAGCACCAGGTCTCGGTCGTGGTGGTAGTCAGTCAGTACTTTAGTCCACCGGGGAAGGCGGACTCCACCCTTCTTGGTTGGGGACTTGTGCAGTGCTCACAGTTTGACGCACATGGCCTCAACAAGACGACTGGTGCTGGACCACTGAGCCGGCCCCCCTGGATGGCCAATCAGGCACCTCTTCACGCTGTCCACACCCGCTGTCACGCCTGTGTTCCTCGGGGTCTTGAAGCGTCCGTGGGCCAGCTTGGACTGGTGTCTGGGCTGGTAGTGGATCCTCCTCTTGTCCCCGTCAGGAAGAGCCGTCCACAGACGGATGACTTCTGCCACCTGCTGTTCATCCAGGTAGAGAGCCTGACGGATGGACAACAGGTCCTCAGCCAAATCCTGGACCTTGTCCCAGCCAGCCGCACCATCAGGCCCAAGAACTGGAGCCTGCAAAAGGAAGTGTTAAAATACAACAGACGGCATGTTAAATCTCAGAGTGTACAAACAAATAAAAACTAATCACAAATAGTCTACAGGAGCCTGGTCTGCAACAACACAGCCAGCTGATGTTGCAGGACCAGAGGCTGCACTCAGCTGGGCAGAAGGCTGAGAGGAGGCTGGGCTGGGCGCTGCTGAGGAGAGGCTTCCTGGCTGGATGTAGACGGCTGTGGAGAGGGCGGTCCCGATGCAGAGGAAGACAGGTTGACGGCCTGGGCTCTCCTGCTGGGTGACGGCCTCGGAGGGGTCAGAGAGGACGGGCACTGTGAGGTCCTCCGGTTCCTCCTCCAGGAAGCCTTCATCCTGCACCTCCTCATCATCCATCTGTTCCACCAGCCGATCCTCCTCTGGATTGTCCATGACAGTCAGGGATTTACCAGACTGACTGTACAGGACAGGCACTCCATTCCAAGCAGCTCCCCTGGAAAACAACACACATGTAAAGCACAACACACATTATGAAAGTCAAGTCAATAAAGTTTCTAAAATATACTCTCCAATACTTCCTATCAGTGGCATAATCACCGTTACTGGACATAAGAATCCCATTCATGTCTTTCGGGATCAACCTGTATAATACATACATTGTGTTAAGTTTTAAGCTTTTAAAGTATTTAATTAAATATATGAGTTGATAATAATGAATCATCCTTGCCTGTGTAGGCCCCAGGAGGCCGGTAGCGCTCATCCGAGGACGCCTTGAGGACTTTGCGGCTGAGGCGGTCCAGAGGTTCCCTCTCAGTGCTGCTGTAAGTCCTCATGTCAGACTTGCCCTTCCCTGCCTCCTCCATCCGGTCTTCATTCCAGCGCATCAGGCCTTCCAGGAGGTACGCCTGGAAGTGTGCATCACTGGCACTGGTCCCTGGAGGGCAGGAAAATATGAATTCTATGCATTTGGAACAACAAAAATAATTCAAACAGCAGTTTGCCTGAAAAGTAATAGCCCACCTGGGATGAAGCGGTTTAAATGGAGGTGGAAGGACTCAGGGAGGTGGAGCCACGAGCACAGCGGCAGCAGCAGAGCTCCGCACCACCCTTCTTCAGTGGACCCGTCTTTACGTACAGAGGGAAGCCCTCGGGGTCCTGAATACAGGCCGTGTGCTTCTGCTGGTCTATCCAGACCTGTTGGATGCGCTCGTGGTCCAGCAGCGGTACTCCCAGATTTCCCTATTCCCCTTCCCACTGTCCATCTCCTCGATGAGCGCCTTAATCCTCCTGCTGGTCTCCTCCACTCCTCGGGTCCTCTTACGGCAATGCAGCGCCACCTCCCTCCTGCTGATCCACAGTCATTCAGAAACATTTATAAAGCAGAAGGAAAAGACAAGTCAGCACGTATTCAAGGTTTCTGTTATCAACATGTTCCATGTGTCAGTCTGTCTTTGACAAATACTTGCACTCTTCTGCGTCAACTACCGCCTGGACCAGCTCTTCATCTGTGGGTTGTTTTGAGGTAAGAGCTGGTCTGCAGGAGGCTGGAATGGAAATACAGAAACATGACGTCAAGAGTGATAACAACAAGTATATACAGACATCGGCACAATGAAACACATACTGGGATGCAGCTCTGGGAGCCTGCGTTGAAGCCGAGACAGAAGCAGAGCTGCTGCTCACAGTGGAGGAGGAGGAGGAGGAGGAGGAGGAGGAGGAGGAGGAGGAGGTGGTCCTGGCAGCAGCAGCATGGTTCCTCCTCTGCCTGTATCGGCTTCTAACGTAGCGGACGGCGTTCTCCATCTGCGTGCCTGGAGCTGGCGCCTTTTGCCGCAGGTAGTTGACGAATCTGCAGATGATGCAGGTCCTCAGGCGACCGAGATCTTTACTGATCATCCAGCAGGTGTTCGATCATGTCAGTGTTTTGAAATGTATCACAGTGAAAACATACCGGATCTTCTTGGGGTCCTCAGACTCATACAGGCTCTGCAGGGTCTCCAACTTGAAATCCCCGAAGCCAACAAGGGCCTGTCCCTCCTGTCCCGGCTGGAGGGACTTCACCCGGGCCTCCTCAAAGGCTTTGTGGAACCTGACGGCCTCCCCAAAGTCCGGGTATGCTGAGGAGTACCGGGTGAGGGCGTCCTGCAGGTCCACAAAACAGAGTCAGAGCTGCTGCAGTCAGACTGGATGTCAGAATCAATCAGGTCCAGTGATTCACCTTGTTGGCCATCAGTGGGGACTGAGACCCTGTCCTCTCTCGCTCCTTCTGGTGGGAGGAAACCAGGTTCACTGCGGAACCCACGTCGTTCTCCAGCAGCCAGTGGAAGGTCTGGCCCTGGAACCGGCCGAACTGGACCCTCCACCGGCTGAGCACCAGGGTGGCGTTGGTGACGTCTCCACCCTCGGAGTGGACGTGGGCCCGGGCCGCCTCCTCCACCTCCTCTGCTGGTCTGGCCCTGTAGCCGGCCTTCTGGGGCCCCAGAGCCTGAGCCTCAGCAGAGGCCTTCAGGAGAAGGGTCCCATTAGGGGCCCTCCTAAATGTTGGATGTTCCATCTGAGCAGAAAAAATGACAATGAGCAGAGGACTGCAGCAGCACTGGAAGAGGACTGAGAACAGAAGGTCCATGGAGGACACCGGTGAGGAGAACTCAGACCATGGAGGAAATACAGTTTATCCAGGAGCGATCCAGTTATTGAGGATTGACCTCTCACTATCTGCACTGCTAAGTTTAGGAGTTGTGACTTTTCTCTTTCACTGTCATGTCCAGAATATACTTCACATATGTCTCCATCTCTGACAGCTGGGAGGGGATTTTTTTTTTTTAAGCAGCAGCACCAGCCAATCAGGGAGCTTTATTTCGAGGGTGTGGACAGGTCAGCTCGGAGCTGATCAGCTCCTCTCAGAGCACCACACTCCACAGGATTTGCGATCAGAAATATTCAACATGTTCATTATCTACAATCTCCCCTTCCGACGCCTCCCGAGAGGCTCTGACCGGAAAAAATCTCTCGGAACACACCGCACACTACACGAAGATCGGACCCGAACTCATTAGCATACTCCCGGACCTTGTCTTTGGTAGGGAGGAGAAGATCGGGGCAAAGTTCGGCCTGATCCTTCTGTAGTGTGTGCTGGACTGCAGGTTGACGTGACCTGCCCACGTTTCCCGCTGGGCAAAAACCAAAACACAGACAATAGAACTTCCGGGTCACGGAGATCAAAAAATCACATTCAAGTCTGCTCTGTGGCCGTATTTCAACTTTCCTTTATTTGATCTGTCTTAACAAACGGGATATTGAAAAACAAACCAATTTTCATTTATTTGTTTTCATTTTAAAAATGAAAAAAGGAAAAACGACTCATTTTTCAATATTTTGTTTTTTGATTCTTAATTGAATGTCAATTGAACGAATGATACACGGATTTGCATAGATATGCTTCAGTCCATCCACTCTTTTCATGATATATTTCTACTGAGGCTCTGGTTAAATAAATGTCTGGAGGGAACAAGCCTGTGCAGAATGAGCAGAATGAAGTCCTGTCTAATTTACATATGAGACATATTAAAGCCGCTCATTAATTAGAATAAACTGGCAGGTTAATTCCAAATAAAGGTTTTAGGTGCTTTCATGGTCATTTTAAAGCATAATTAACTTATTTTTTTTGTTAGATTTAAAAGTCCCACAGCCATAGCCACCCCGCCCTCCCCACCCCTCAAACCAGCTCCAGCCCGGGGCGCTAACCCAGCTCGGACCGCCGCTGCTCTCAGCTGCTCCGCTGGAAGAACGAGGACCAGAGTCCACAGCCTCCATCTCCGGCTGCAGCCCCCGGTTCCTCACCTCGTCTGCTGGAGACTCTATCACGGCCGTCACCGGGGGAGCAGGCGGGGAGGCGGTGCGGCGCGGGGTTCCTCGGCTCGACCTGATCCCGGAACGTGAGCTCGGAACCGGACCGATCCGCGCTGCGTCCCGCCCCGCCGTCACTCCGCGGGCCCGCCGGGTTCACAGCCCGGCCGGAGCCCGGGTCGGGCGGTGGGGTTAATGCTCAGTCAATGTCAGGTACATGCTGGACTGAATAAAACACTTTATTGCAGACTTTCAGTGCATTAATCGTATCGTGCATGCACGCGCACATCACATACACACACGTTCACATACTTTTCTTTTTCAATCTGCGTTTGGGGGAAAGCGTCTCGACTCAAGTCCAAGTCAAAGTTCGTCAACTCGAGAATCATCAAATTCATGAACCGAGTCAGACTCGATTCCAGGTCATGTGACCAGAGTCCGGCTCCGTTTCCATAGCAACTCTTTGATCCATTCAAGTCTGCAGCCAGTTTGAACTGGGTTTCATTTTAAAATTTTTCGTCGTCCAGTGCAGACATACAAGCTCTTGCTGTCAACCTTTAGGATCTAAACATTAAAAAACTACCCTTGTAGATGCTGAACGAGCTTTTGGTTTCCAGTTCTCAGGTATTTCAAGTTTTCCAGGGCGATTGGCAGAGGACAAACCAAGAGAACCAACCGCTCACTGAGAAATGTAAGAACCCTTGTTTTCAAGTCAATATTTCACATTATTACTGGAAATAAATAACAAAACCAACGTTTTCTGAATTGGCAGCGCTCCACAACAACTTTACTGGCTTTTAATGTTTCATTTTGCTCATATTGTTAGATTTTGCAGATGTGTGTGTGTGAGACAGGTGTATATTGGACATTTGTGAAAGCAACATGTTCTGAACCGATGTTTTTACCGCAGTCATCCAAGATGAACCAGCTTGCACCAAGTGGGCGACAAAGAGAGCCTCAGATGTGCCCCCAACTGGGGTCCCAGGCGTGTAACCACCGGAAGTCCCGCTGCAGCCGGGGTTTGAGCCACACTCTCACCCCCGACTGGAGCGCCACCCACGCCCCCTGCAGGAGCTTCCTGCAAGCCTCCAGCAGGAGCCGCACCCAGGCACCCAGCAGAAACCCCACCCGCTGGGGCCCCAGGTATGGAGATAATTTAGTTTCTTTGTTGTTCAACCAATCATGGAAACATGGAATCGGACTTGGCTACGCACTTCCTGGCAACACATAAGGCCAAAGCAAGAAACTTCTTTTGAGTTCTTCTCAAATGAGCTTCAATATTTGTTAAATCCCTTAACAAGCACATTTGAGAACCTGATGAGAGATGTACTCCTCGGAGTCTTGTTCTAATGTCTGAGAAATCATTCCAGAATGTATTAAGTTTAGTGGAAGACCATGTGCAGTGCAGGAAGGAGCCCTCTTCAAGACCACATCTAAAGCACAAGCTGGATATCTCAGGTTTATATTTATGCAGCTTCTCTGGCGTGATGTAGGTTTGATGGAGAAAGTTATCATTGGTCAGCCTGTATCTGGAATTAATTGTGGTAGTTCAACTTTTTTGACATAAGTCAGACCAGAACTCTGGACGAATTGACATATTCAAGTCCGACTGCCATCTCTCCCTTGACTTATGGAGACCTGGTTTTGGAGTATCCTCCATCAGGAGAGAGTACACTTTTGAAATAAGACGAGGTGCGTTGCCCTCATGAAGTCGTCTCTCCAGCTCACTGAGTGTAGGCAGAGTCATCTGATGTCCAAGAGCAGTTTTAAGAAAGGATCTTAACTGTAAGTAACAGAAGAAGTTTCTGCTGGACAGATCTTCCTCCTCAGGTCCTCAAAAGACATAAGAGATCCATTCTCATAACAGTCCTCCAGATAGCGGACTCCTTTCTGGTGCCAGATTTCCAGGGTCTTATTGTCCAGTGACATGGGTATGAGTCCATTCTGTTTCAGAGGTGTTTTGGGCGACAAATTATTTTCCAGTCCAACATCACCACGCTTCCATTGTGGATGATCTTCTTTCTCTGGAGATCTTAGCGGCTATTCGGAGAATTCTCTCCCGATCCTGATACTTGAGCAGGCAGATAAGAATGGGTCTGGGCCGTTTCTCTGCCGGGGAGCAGAAGGTCGGGGACCGGTGCGCCCGTTCGATAATCAGCGGCTCGGGAAAGTGCTCTTTTCTCAGCACAGAGGGAATCCAGTCTGTGGAGAACTGCACCGGACCGTTCCGTCTCTGCCCTCCTGCAGGTTAACAATAACGTAGATTGCTGCGTCGGCTTTGATTCTCCAGTTGATCCACTTTTTCCATGAGAAAGTCCTTCTCCTTCTGCAGGCGGAGGACACTGGAATCCATATCTGTTCGCTTATCCTCAGCCACGCTAATGCGTTCCTCCGCCTCCGTAATGCGTGTGCACATCCCGTCTATCACCAACTTCAGCCCCGAAATAGACTGATTAATTTCAGAAGTTTTGGCATCGAGTTTTCGGGAGAGTGCTTCGTTACCACGTTTTATCTCTTGTAGTATAGCATAGCTTCCGTCCACCTCACCTTGTTCCTCTGCCGTTATGTTGCAGTCGGTGCCATCTTCACGACTCACCGCTTCCCGAGAGGAAAAGTGATCAACAGTCGAGCTTTGAGTCTTGTTACGAGATCTCAAGTCCATATTTCACCTGTCAGGTGACGTTGGAAGTAGAGCGGGTGTTATTTATAAGTTAAAATCGAGTTTTTCTCAGGAGCTCATGAGCAGGCGTCTTCCGAGCTCAGCTGCATCACGCGACCCCCATTCATCTCCATTATTAACCATCACGGAAGAATAGGAAATATTGGAAAAACAAATTTCCGAGGACTTGGACGTATAATGAAACTTTTTCCTAATCAATGCTAAACATGTTTTTATTCTGGTCGAAACCATTCAATCTGGGGACAAAAAAAATGATTTAAGACATTTGGTGATTTAAAAAAAGTAGCTTGTTTGTCACAGACTGCTATAACTTATTTCTATACTGTTCCTCTCTGGAGTGGAAAGTAAAAAAAAAAAAAACAACAACACATGAATAAGCTAAATTATTATCAAATGCGGGAGCAAATTATAAGGGTTTGCTCTTTAATGAGACCATGAGCTTTACAGATGGAACTAAGTTCCTCTCAGAGTCTGCAGGGAGAGCTCTAGGCTCCATAGTGAGTAAGATGAAAATTGTACCTGACCTTTTTCGGTATTCACAAAATTATTTAATTCTAAGGTTAGTTCAATTTTGTTTTATGTGGCGGGTGTGTTGGGCTTTAAGGAAAGTGTTTTTTTTTAATGTGCTTCAGAATAGGGCAATCCGGATTTTCCTTGGTTTGCATAAGTTCAGTACTAAATTAGCTCTGGAAGGGGACATGGGATGGGATCCGTGCATTGTGAAGCAGAAAGTGGAAATGGTGCATCTGTGGAACCGCCTGACTCAGCTGCCAGAGCACAGACTGAACAAGGTCTTTAGGTGGGACTGTTCAAATCAGTATCCTTGGGCTAAAGAAATGGCAACAATATTTTCAGACTGTGATTTAAACTATGTTTATAGAAACAAATTGCTTTGCAATTTAAAATTATTAAATGAAAAGTTGCTGATTGGTTTTAAAGAACAGTGGAAATATGATCTATGTAGAAAAACTAAATTAAGGCTTTATATTCAATTTAAGGATGAATACAAAACAGAATCATATATTCTTTTAAATCTAAGTAGAAAACAAAGGTCCCTCTGTGCCCAATTAAGAACTGGGAGTTTGCCTCTGGCAGTGGAGGTGGGCCGGTTCAGAGGCCTTCCTGAGGAGGAGAGACTATGCACACTGTGTGATTTAAATGTGGTGGAGGATGAGTTTCATTTCGTTCTGTACTGTTCACTTTACTCTGATTTACGGGAGATTTTGTTCAGACAGGTGCAACATAAGAACCCAGATATATTATGGTTTTGAAATTATAAAATGTTGAGTCAGCTTTTTGAAAAGCACGTTTTTGCTTTAAAGAACGACGCCGATGCCGAGATGAATGAATGACCCGAGGGAATGAGCTCTTCGCTTATTATTAATAGTGGAGATTAATGTGAACACAGGACTGAAGGGAAACCGCTCACAGTCAAGTTTGGCTCCACGAGATTTGGAAGAGTGAGGAGCCGATTCTCTGATGAAGAATCTTCTAGTCTGTTCCACAGCGACTCCACACACGAGAAGATCAGGAGAGGAAGATGTGGTGCGATCTGTCCTCTGTTGTCTTCGAGTGTGTGGTCTCTGAATCGGGGAAGACTGAAAAAAGTAATGTGTACTGGCCTTTACCGAATGCGGAAGCAGCCAGCAACAGCGCGGAGACAGGCGGGGGAGCGAAGTCAAAACGACCAATAGGAGCTCTTCTCTCTTCCACCAGTGTTGGCCCCGCCCATTGGGTTCAGTCAGATTCGCAACCAAAACTTCTGAATTCAAAACCAAAGCTTTTTTTCTGTTTTGATCTAAAAAAAAAAAAAAAAAAAAAAAAATTTGGTGGGGTTGCCACTTAAATTATTTAGTTCTCAGATCTATTCTATTTGATTGAACTTTTATTTTTTAATTGCAACTTTATGTTTTTTGGTCTCAACTCTCTTTCTTGTTTGCAAAACCGTTTTTGATTTATTGAATAATAAAGAAACAAAATATCTCCATACCCAGGCACGTTCCCGACAAGAGCCCCGCGTGCGCCCGGGGTATGAGCCCTACAGTCACCCCCAGCAGAAGCCCCACCCAGGGCCCCAGCAGAAGCCCACCTCAGGCCCCCCTCAGGCCACCAGCAGCAGCCCACCTCAGGCCCCCTCAGGCCACCAGCAGCAGCCCCACTCAGGCCTCTCAGGCCACCAGTAGCAGCCCACCTCAGGCCACCAGCAGCAGCCCTACTCAGGCCCCTCAGGCCCCCAGCAGCAGCCCACCTCAGGCCCCCTCAGGCCCCTCAGGCCCCCCTCAGGCCACCAGCAGCAGCCCACCTCAGGCCCCCCTCAGGCCACCAGCAGCAGCCCCACTCAGGCCCCCAATAGCAGCCCACCTCAGGCCCCCCTCAGACCACCAGCAGCAGCCCACCTCAGGCCCCCCTCAGGCCACCAGCACCAGCCCCACTCAGGCCCCCAGTAGCAGCCCACCTCAGGCCCCTCTCAGGCCACCAGCAGCAGCCCACCTCAGGCCCCCCTCAGGCAAACAGCAACAGCCCACCTCAGGCCCCCCTCAGGCCACCAGCAGCAGCCCACCTCAGGCCCCCTCAGGCCACCAGCAGCAGCCCCACTCAGGCCTCTCAGGCCACCAGTAGCAGCCCACCTCAGGCCACCAGCAGCAGCCCTACTCAGGCCCCTCAGGCCCCCAGCAGCAGCCCACCTCAGGCCCCCCTCAGGCCCCTCAGGCCCCCCTCAGGCCACCAGCAGCAGCCCACCTCAGGCCCCCCTCAGGCCACCAGCAGCAGCCCCACTCAGGCCCCCAATAGCAGCCCACCTCAGGCCCCCCTCAGACCACCAGCAGCAGCCCACCTCAGGCCCCCCTCGGGCCACCAGCACCAGCCCCACTCAGGCCCCCAGTAGCAGCCCACCTCAGGCCCCTCTCAGGCCACCAGCAGCAGCCCACCTCAGGCCCCCCTCAGGCAAACAGCAACAGCCCACCTCAGGCCCCCCTCAGGCCACCAGCAGCAGCCCCACTCAGGCCCCTCAGGCCCCCAGTAGCAGCTCACCTCAGGGCCCCCTCAGGCCAACAGCAGCAGCACACCTCAGGCCCCCAGCAGCAGGCCACCAGCAGCAGCCCCACTCAGGCCCCTCAGGCCCCCAGTAGCAGCCCACCTCAGGCCCCCCTCAGGCCAACAGCAGCAGCACACCTCAGGCCCCCAGCAGCAGCCCACCTCAGGCCCCCCTCAGGCCACCAGCAGCAGCCCACCTCAGGCCCCCCTCAGGCCCCTCAGGCCCCCAGCAGCAGCCCACCTCAGGCCCCTCAGGCCCCCAGCAGCAGCCCACCTCAGGCCCCCCTCAGGCTAACAGCAGCAACTGACCTCAGGCCCCCCTCAGGCCACCAGCAGCAGCCCACCTCAGGCCCCCCCAAGGCCACCAGTAGCAGACCCACTCAGGCCCCCCTCAGGCCATCAGCAGCAGTCCCACTCAGGCCCCCCGCAGCAGCCCACCTCAGGCCCCCCTCAGGCCACCAGCAGCAGCCCACCTCAGGCCCCCCTCAGGCCACCAGCAGCAGCCCCACTCAGGCCCCTCAGGCCCCCAGTAGCAGCCTACCTCAGGCCACCAGCAGCAGCCCCACTCAGGCCCCTCAGGCCCCCAGTAGCAGCCCACCTCAGGCCCCCCTCAGGCCCCCAGCAGCAGCCCACCTCAGGCCCCCCTCAGGCCCCAAGCAGCAGCCCACCTCAGGCCCCCCTCAGGCCACCAGCAGCAGCCCACCTCAGGCCCCCCTCAGGCCAACAGCAGCAGCCCACCTCAGGTCCCCCTCAGGCCCCAAGCAGCAGCCCACCTCAGGCCCCCCTCAGGCCACCACCAGCAGCCCACCTCAGGCCCCCCTCAGGCCAACGGCAGCAGCACACCTCAGGCCCCCAGCAGCAGCCCACCTCAGGCCCCCCTCAGGCCCCCAGCAGCAGCCCACCTCAGGCCCCCCTCAGGTCCCCAGCAGCAGCCCACCTCAGGCCCCCTTCAGGCCACCAGCAGAAGCCCACCCCAGGCCCCCAGCAGCAGCCCACCTCAGGCCCCCCTCAGGCCACCAGCAGCAGCCCCACTCAGGCCCCTCAGGCCCCCAGCAGCAGCCCACCTCAGGCCCCCCTCAGGCCAACAGCAGCAGCCCACCTCAGGTCCCCCTCAGGCCCCCAGCAGCAGCCCACCTCAGGCCCCCCTCAGGCCACCACCAGCAGCCCACCTCAGGCCCCCCTCAGGCCAACAGCAGCAGCCCACCTCAGGTCCCCCTCAGGCCCCCAGCAGCAGCCCACCTCAGGCCCCCCTCAGGCCACCACCAGCAGCCCACCTCAGGCCCCCCTCAGGCCAACAGCAGCAGCCCACCTCAGGTCCCCCTCAGGCCCCCAGCAGCAGCCCACCTCAGGCCCCCCTCAGGCCACCACCAGCAGCCCACCTCAGGCCCCCCTCAGGCCAACAGCAGCAGCACACCTCAGGCCCCCAGCAGCAGCCCACCTCAGGCCCCCCTCAGGCCCCCAGCAGCAGCCCACCTCAGGCCCCCCTCAGGTCCCCAGCAGCAGCCCACCTCAGGCCCCCTTCAGGCCACCAGCAGAAGCCCACCTCAGGCCCCCAGCAGCAGCCCACCTCAGGCCCCCCTCAGGCCACTAGCAGCAGCCCACCTCAGGCCCCCCTCAGGCCACCAGCAGCAGCCCCACTCAGGCCCCTCAGGCCCCCAGTAGCAGCCCACCTCAGGCCCCCCTCAGGCCACCAGCAGCAGCCCACCTCAGGCCCCCCCCAGGCCAACAGCAGCAGCCCACCTCAGGCCCCCCTCAGGCCACCAGCAGCAGCCCCACTCAGGCCCCTCAGGCCCCCAGTAGCAGCTCACCTCAGGCCCCCCTCAGGCCAACAGCAGCAGCACACCTCAGGCCCCCAGCATCAGGCCACCAGCAGCAGCCCACCTCAGGCTCCCAGCAGCAGCCCACCTCAGGCCCCCCTCAGGCCACCAGCAGCAGCCCACCTCAGGCCCCCCTCAGGCCACCAGCAGCAGCCCCACTCAGGCCCCTAAGGCCCCCAGTAGCAGCCCACCTCAGGCCCCCCTCAGGCCCCCAGCAGCAGCCCACCTCAGGCCCCCCTCAGGCCAACAGCAGCAGCCCACCTCAGGCCCCCAGCAGCAGGCCACCAGCAGCAGCCCCATTCAGGCCCCTCAGGCCCCCAGTAGCAGCTCACCTCAGGCCCCCCTCAGGCCAACAGCAGCAGCACACCTCAGGCCCCCAGCATCAGGCCACCATCAGCAGCCCCACTCAGGCCCCTCAGGCCCCCAGTAGCAGCCCACCTCAGGCCCCCCTCAGGCCAACAGCAGCAGCACACCTCAGGCCCCCAGCAGCAGCCCACCTCAGGCCCCCCTCAGGCCACCAGCAGCAGCCCACCTCAGGCCCCCCTCAGGCCACCAGCAGCAGCCCACCTCAGGCCCCCCTCAGGCTAACAGCAGCAACCGATCTCAGGCCCCCCTCAGGCCACCAGCAGCAGCCCACCTCAGGCCCCCCTCAGGCCACCAGCAGCCCCACTCAGGCCCCCCTCAGGCCATCAGCAGCAGCCCACCTCAGGCCCCCAGTAGCAGCCTACCTCAGGCACCCCTCAGGCCACCAGCAGCAGCCCACCTCAGGCCCCCCTCAGGCCACCAGCAGCAGGCCCCCTCAGGCCCCCCTCAGGCCACCAGCAGCAGCCCCACTCAGGGCCCCAATAGCAGCCCACCTCAGGCCCCCCTCAGGCCACCAGCAGCAGCCCACCTCAGGCCCCCCTCAGGCCAGCAGCAGCAGCCCACCTCAGGCCCCCCTCAGGCCACCAGCAGCAGCCCACCTCAGGCCCCCCTCAGGCCAGCAGCAGCAGCCCACCTCAGGCCCCGCTCAGGTCCCCAGCAGCAGCCCACCTCAGGCCCCCTTCAGGCCACCAGCAGAAGCCCACCTCAGGCCCCCAGCAGCAGCCCACCTCAGGCCCCCCTCAGGCCACCAGCAGCAGCCCCACTCAGGCCCCTCAGGCCCCCAGCAGCAGCCCACCTCAGGCCCCCCTCAGGCCAACAGCAGCAGCCCACCTCAGGTCCCCCTCAGGCCCCCAGCAGCAGCCCACCTCAGGCCCCCCTCAGGCCACCACCAGCAGCCCACCTCACGCCCCCCTCAGGCCAACAGCAGCAGCCCACCTCAGGTCCCCCTCAGGCCCCCAGCAGCAGCCCACCTCAGGCCCCCCTCAGGCCACCACCAGCAGCCCACCTCAGGCCCCCCTCAGGCCAACAGCAGCAGCACACCTCAGGCCCCCAGCAGCAACCCACCTCAGGCCCCCCTCAGGCCCCCAGCAGCAGCCCACTTCAGGCCCCCCTCAGGTCCCCAGCAGCAGCCCACCTCAGGCCCCCTTCAGGCCACCAGCAGCAGCACACCTCAGGCCCCCAGCAGCAACCCACCTCAGGCCCCCCTCAGGCCCCCAGCAGCAGCCCACTTCAGGCCCCCCTCAGGTCCCCAGCAGCAGCCCACCTCAGGCCCCCTTCAGGCCACCAGCAGAAGCCCACCTCAGGCCCCCAGCAGCAGCCCACCTCAGGCCCCCCTCAGGCCAACAGCAGCAGCCCACCTCAGGCCCCCCTCAGGCCACCAGCAGCAGCCCCACTCAGGCCCCTCAGGCCCCCAGTAGCAGCTCACCTCAGGCCCCCCTCAGGCCAACAGCAGCAGCACACCTCAGGCCCCCAGCAGCAGCCCACCTCAGGCCCCCCTCAGGCCACCAGCAGCAGCCCACCTCAGGCCCCCCTCAGGCCCCTCAGGCCCCCAGCAGCAGCCCACCTCAGGCCCCTCAGGCCCCCAGCAGCAGCCCACCTCAGGCCCCCCTCAGGCTAACAGCAGCAACTGACCTCAGGCCCCCCTCAGGCCACCAGCAGCAGCCCACCTCAGGCCCCCCCAAGGCCACTAGTAGCAGACCCACTCAGGCCCCCCTCAGGCCATCAGCAGCAGTCCCACTCAGGCCCCCAGCAGCAGCCCACCTCAGGCCCCCCTCAGGCCACCAGCAGCAGCCCACCTCAGGCCCCCCTCAGGCCACCAGCAGCAGCCCCACTCAGGCCCCTCAGGCCCCCAGTAGCAGCCTACCTCAGGCCACCAGCAGCAGCCCCACTCAGGCCCCTCAGGCCCCCAGTAGCAGCCCACCTCAGGCCCCCCTCAGGCCCCCAGCAGCAGCCCACCTCAGGCCCCCCTCAGGCCCCAAGCAGCAGCCCACCTCAGGCCCCCCTCAGGCCACCAGCAGCAGCCCACCTCAGGCCCCCCTCAGGCCAACAGCAGCAGCCCACCTCAGGTCCCCCTCAGGCCCCCAGCAGCAGCCCACCTCAGGCCCCCCTCAGGCCACCACCAGCAGCCCACCTCAGGCCCCCCTCAGGCCAACGGCAGCAGCACACCTCAGGCCCCCAGCAGCAGCCCACCTCAGGCCCCCCTCAGGCCCCCAGCAGCAGCCCACCTCAGGCCCCCCTCAGGTCCCCAGCAGCAGCCCACCTCAGGCCCCCTTCAGGCCACCAGCAGCAGCCCACCTCAGGCCCCCAGCAGCAGCCCACCTCAGGCCCCCCTCAGGCCACCAGCAGCAGCCCCACTCAGGCCCCTCAGGCCCCCACCAGCAGCCCACCTCAGGCCCCCCTCAGGCCAACAGCAGCAGCCCACCTCAGGTCCCCCTCAGGCCCCCAGCAGCAGCCCACCTCAGGCCCCCCTCAGGCCACCACCAGCAGCCCACCTCAGGCCCCCCTCAGGCCAACAGCAGCAGCCCACCTCAGGTCCCCCTCAGGCCCCCAGCAGCAGCCCACCTCAGGCCCCCCTCAGGCCACCACCAGCAGCCCACCTCAGGCCCCCCTCAGGCCAACAGCAGCAGCACACCTCAGGCCCCCAGCAGCAGCCCACCTCAGGCCCCCCTCAGGCCCCCAGCAGCAGCCCACCTCAGGCCCCCCTCAGGCCACCAGCAGCAGCCCACCTCAGGTCCCCCTCAGGCCCCCAGCAGCAGCCCACCTCAGGCCCCCCTCAGGCCACCACCAGCAGCCCACCTCAGGCCCCCCTCAGGCCAACAGCAGCAGCCCACCTCAGGTCCCCCTCAGGCCCCCAGCAGCAGCCCACCTCAGGCCCCCCTCAGGCCACCACCAGCAGCCCACCTCAGGCCCCCCTCAGGCCAACAGCAGCAGCACACCTCAGGCCCCCAGCAGCAGCCCACCTCAGGCCCCCCTCAGGCCCCCAGCAGCAGCCCACCTCAGGCCCCCCTCAGGTCCCCAGCAGCAGCCCACCTCAGGCCCCCTTCAGGCCACCAGCAGAAGCCCACCTCAGGCCCCCAGCAGCAGCCCACCTCAGGCCCCCCTCAGGCCACTAGCAGCAGCCCACCTCAGGCCCCCCTCAGGCCACCAGCAGCAGCCCCACTCAGGCCCCTCAGGCCCCCAGTAGCAGCCCACCTCAGGCCCCCCTCAGGCCACCAGCAGCAGCCCACCTCAGGCCCCCCTCAGGCCAACAGCAGCAGCCCACCTCAGGCCCCCCTCAGGCCACCAGCAGCAGCCCCCCTCAGGCCCCTCAGGCCCCCAGTAGCAGCTCACCTCAGGCCCCCCTCAGGCCAACAGCAGCAGCACACCTCAGGCCCCCAGCATCAGGCCACCAGCAGCAGCCCACCTCAGGCTCCCAGCAGCAGCCCACCTCAGGCCCCCCTCAGGCCACCAGCAGCCGCCCACCTCGGCCCCCCTCAGGCCACCAGCAGCAGCCCCACTCAGGCCCCTAAGGCCCCCAGTAGCAGCCCACCTCAGGCCCCCCTCAGGCCACCAGCAGCAGCCCACCTCAGGCCCCCCTCAGGCCAACAGCAGCAGCCCACCTCAGGCCCCCCTCAGGCTAACAGCAGCAACCGATCTCAGGCCCCCCTCAGGCCACCAGCAGCAGCCCACCTCAGGCCCCCCTCAGGCCACCAGCAGCCCCACTCAGGCCCCCCTCAGGCCATCAGCAGCAGCCCACCTCAGGCCCCCAGTAGCAGCCTACCTCAGGCACCCCTCAGGCCACCAGCAGCAGCCCACCTCAGGCCCCCCTCAGGCCACCAGCAGCAGGCCACCTCAGGCCCCCCTCAGGCCACCAGCAGCAGCCCCACTCAGGGCCCCAATAGCAGCCCACCTCAGGCCCCCCTCAGGCTACCAGCAGCAGCCCACCTCAGGCCCCCCTCAGGCCAGCAGCAGCAGCCCACCCCAGGCCCCCCTCAGGCCACCAGCAGCAGCCCACCTCAGGCCCCCCTCAGGCCACCAGCAGCAGCCCACCTCAGGCCCCCCTCAGGCCCCCAGCAGCAGCCCACCTCAGGCCCCCCTCAGGCCCCCAGCAGCAGCCCACCTCAGGCCCCCCTCAGGCCACCAGCAGCAGCCCACCTCAGGCCCCCCTCAGGCCCCCCGCAGCAGCCCACCTCAGGCCCCCCTCAGGCCCCCAGCAGCAGCCCACCTCAGGCCCCCCTCAGGCCAACAGCAGCAGCACACCTCAGGCCCCCAGCAGCAGCCCACCTCAGGCCCCCCTCAGGCCACCAGCAGCAGCCCACCTCAGGCCCCCCTCAGGCCCCTCAGGCCCCCAGCAGCAGCCCACCTCAGGCCCCTCAGGCCCCCAGCAGCCCCCCACCTCAGGCCCCCCTCAGGCCCACAGCAGCAGCACACCTCAGGCCCCCAGCAGCAGCCCACCTCAGGCCCCCCTCAGGCCACCAGCAGCAGCCCACCTCAGGCCCCCCTCAGGCCCCTCAGGCCCCCAGCAGCAGCCCACCTCAGGCCCCTCAGGCCCCCAGCAGCAGCCCACCTCAGGCCCCCCTCAGGCTAACAGCAGCAACTGACCTCAGGCCCCCCTCAGGCCACCAGCAGCAGCCCACCTCAGGCCCCCCCCAGGCCACCAGTAGCAGCCCCACTCAGGCCCCCCTCAGGCCATCAGCAGCAGTCCCACTCAGGCCCCCAGCAGCAGCCCACCTCAGGCCCCCCCCAGGCCACCAGCAGCAGCCCACCTCAGGCCCCCCTCAGGCCACCAGCAGCAGCCCCCCTCAGGTCCCTCAGGCCCCCAGTAGCAGCCTACCTCAGGCCACCAGCAGCAGCCCCACTCAGGCCCCTCAGGCCCCCAATAGCAGCCCACCTCAGGCCCCCCTCAGGCCCCCAGCAGCAGCCCACCTCAGGCCCCCCTCAGGCCCCAAGCAGCAGCCCACCTCAGGCCCCCCTCAGGCCACCAGCAGCAGCCCACCTCAGGCCCCCCTCAGGCCAACAGCAGCAGCCCACCTCAGGTCCCCCTCAGGCCCCCAGCAGCAGCCCACCTCAGGCCCACCTCAGGCCCCCAGCAGCAGCCCACCTCAGGCCCCCCTCAGGCCAACAGCAGCAGCCCACCTCAGGCCCCCCTCAGGCCACCAGCAGCAGCCCCACTCAGGCCCCTCAGGCCCCCAGTAGCAGCTCACCTCAGGCCCCCCTCAGGCCAACAGCAGCAGCACACCTCAGGCCCCCAGCAGCAGCCCACCTCAGGCCCCCCTCAGGCCACCAGCAGCAGCCCACCTCAGGCCCCCCTCAGGCCCCTCAGGCCCCCAGCAGCAGCCCACCTCAGGCCCCTCAGGCCCCCAGCAGCAGCCCACCTCAGGCCCCCCTCAGGCTAACAGCAGCAACTGACCTCAGGCCCCCCTCAGGCCACCAGCAGCAGCCCACCTCAGGCCCCCCCAAGGCCACTAGTAGCAGACCCACTCAGGCCCCCCTCAGGCCATCAGCAGCAGTCCCACTCAGGCCCCCAGCAGCAGCCCACCTCAGGCCCCCCTCAGGCCACCAGCAGCAGCCCACCTCAGGCCCCCCTCAGGCCACCAGCAGCAGCCCCACTCAGGCCCCTCAGGCCCCCAGTAGCAGCCTACCTCAGGCCACCAGCAGCAGCCCCACTCAGGCCCCTCAGGCCCCCAGTAGCAGCCCACCTCAGGCCCCCCTCAGGCCCCCAGCAGCAGCCCACCTCAGGCCCCCCCCAGGCCCCAAGCAGCAGCCCACCTCAGGCCCCCCTCAGGCCACCAGCAGCAGCCCACCTCAGGCCCCCCTCAGGCCAACAGCAGCAGCCCACCTCAGGTCCCCCTCAGGCCCCCAGCAGCAGCCCACCTCAGGCCCCCCTCAGGCCACCACCAGCAGCCCACCTCAGGCCCCCCTCAGGCCAACGGCAGCAGCACACCTCAGGCCCCCAGCAGCAGCCCACCTCAGGCCCCCCTCAGGCCCCCAGCAGCAGCCCACCTCAGGCCCCCCTCAGGTCCCCAGCAGCAGCCCACCTCAGGCCCCCTTCAGGCCACCAGCAGAAGCCCACCTCAGGCCCCCAGCAGCAGCCCACCTCAGGCCCCCCTCAGGCCACCAGCAGCAGCCCACCTCAGGCCCCCCTCAGGCCACCAGCAGCAGCCCCACTCAGGCCCCTAAGGCCCCCAGTAGCAGCCCACCTCAGTCCCCCCTCAGGCCACCAGCAGCAGCCCCCCTCAGGCCCCCCTCAGGCCAACAGCCGCAGCCCACCTCAGGCCCCCAGCAGCAGGCCACCAGCAGCAGCCCCATTCAGGCCCCTCAGGCCCCCAGTAGCAGCTCACCTCAGGCCCCCCTCAGGCCAACAGCAGCAGCACACCTCAGGCCCCCAGCATCAGGCCACCAGCAGCAGCCCCACTCAGGCCCCTCAGGCCCCCAGTAGCAGCCCACCTCAGGCCCCCCTCAGGCCAACAGCAGCAGCACACCTCAGGCCCCCAGCAGCAGCCCACCTCAGGCCCCCCTCAGGCCACCAGCAGCAGCCCACCTCAGGCCCCCCTCAGGCCCCCAGCAGCAGCCCACCTCAGGCCCCCCTCAGGCTAACAGCAGCAACCGATCTCAGGCCCCCCTCAGGCCACCAGCAGCAGCCCACCTCAGGCCCCCCTCAGGCCACCAGCAGCCCCACTCAGGCCCCCCTCAGGCCATCAGCAGCAGCCCACCTCAGGCCCCCAGTAGCAGCCTACCTCAGGCACCCCTCAGGCCACCAGCAGCAGCCCACCTCAGGCCCCCCTCAGGCCACCAGCAGCAGGCCACCTCAGGCCCCCCTCAGGCCACCAGCAGCAGCCCCACTCAGGCCCCCAATAGCAGCCCACCTCAGGCCCCCCTCAGGCCACCAGCAGCAGCCCACCTCAGGCCCCCCTCAGGCCAGCAGCAGCAGCCCACCTCAGGCCCCCCTCAGGCCACCAGCAGCAGCCCACCTCAGGCCCCCCTCAGGCCACCAGCAGCAGCCCACCTCAGGCCCCCCTCAGGCCCCCAGCAGCAGCCCACCTCAGGCCCCCCTCAGGCCCCCAGCAGCAGCCCACCTCAGGCCCCCCTCAGGCCACCAGCAGCAGCCCACCTCAGGCCCCCCTCAGGCCCCCAGCAGCAGCCCACCTCAGGCCCCCCTCAGGCCCCCAGCAGCAGCCCACCTCAGGCCCCCCTCAGGCCAACAGCAGCAGCACACCTCAGGCCCCCAGCAGCAGCCCACCTCAGGCCCCCCTCAGGCCACCAGCAGCAGCCCACCTCAGGCCCCCCTCAGGCCCCTCAGGCCCCCAGCAGCAGCCCACCTCAGGCCCCTCAGGCCCCCAGCAGCAGCCCACCTCAGGCCCCCCTCAGGCTAACAGCAGCAACTGACCTCAGGCCCCCCTCAGGCCACCAGCAGCAGCCCACCTCAGGCCCCCCTAAGGCCACCAGTAGCAGACCCACTCAGGCCCCCCTCAGGCCACCAGCAGCAGTCCCACTCAGGCCCCCAGCAGCAGCCCACCTCAGGCCCCCCTCAGGCCACCAGCAGCAGCCCACCTCAGGCCCCCCTCAGGCCACCAGCAGCAGCCCCACTCAGGTCCCTCAGGCCCCCAGTAGCAGCCTACCTCAGGCCACCAGCAGCAGCCCCACTCAGGCCCCTCAGGCCCCAGTAGCAGCCCACCTCAGGCCCCCCTCAGGCCCCCAGCAGCAGCCCACCTCAGGCCCCCCTCAGGCCCCAAGCAGCAGCCCACCTCAGGCCCCCCTCAGGCCACCAGCAGCAGCCCACCTCAGGCCCCCCTCAGGCCAACAGCAGCAGCCCACCTCCGGTCCCCCTCAGGCCCCCAGCAGCAGCCCACCTCAGGCCCCCCTCAGGCCACCACCAGCAGCCCACCTCAGGCCCCCCTCAGGCCAACGGCAGCACCACACCTCAGGCCCCCAGCAGCAGCCCACCTCAGGCCCCCCTCAGGCCCCCAGCAGCAGCCCACCTCAGGCCCCCCTCAGGTCCCCAGCAGCAGCCCACCTCAGGCCCCCTTCAGGCCAACAGCAGCAGCCCACCTCAGGTCCCCCTCAGGCCCCCAGCAGCAGCCCACCTCAGGCCCCCCTCAGGCCACCACCAGCAGCCCACCTCAGGCCCCCCTCAGGCCAACAGCAGCAGCCCACCTCAGGTCCCCCTCAGGCCCCCAGCAGCAGCCCACCTCAGGCCCCCCTCAGGCCACCACCAGCAGCCCACCTCAGGCCCCCCTCAGGCCCCCAGCAGCAGCCCACCTCAGGCCCCCCTCAGGTCCCCAGCAGCAGCCCACCTCAGGCCCCCTTCAGGCCACCAGCAGAAGCCCACCTCAGGCCCCCAGCAGCAGCCCACCTCAGGCCCCCCTCAGGCCACTAGCAGCAGCCCACCTCAGGCCCCCCTCAGGCCACCAGCAGCAGCCCCACTCAGGCCCCTCAGGCCCCCAGTAGCAGCCCACCTCAGGCCCCCCTCAGGCCACCAGCAGCAGCCCACCTCAGGCCCCCCTCAGGCCAACAGCAGCAGCCCACCTCAGGCCCCCCTCAGGCCACCAGCAGCAGCCCAACTCAGGCCCCTCAGGCCCCCAGTAGCAGCTCACCTCAGGCCCCCCTCAGGCCAACAGCAGCAGCACACCTCAGGCCCCCAGCATCAGGCCACCAGCAGCAGCCCACCTCAGGCTCCCAGCAGCAGCCCACCTCAGGCCCCCCTCAGGCCACCAGCAGCAGCCCACCTCAGGCCCCCCTCAGGCCACCAGCAGCAGCCCCACTCAGGCCCCTCAGGCCCCCAGTAGCAGCCCACCTCAGGCCCCCCTCAGGCCACCAGCAGCAGCCCACCTCAGGCCCCCCTCAGGCCACCAGCAGCAGCCCACCTCAGGCCCCCAGCAGCAGGCCACCAGCAGCAGCCCCATTCAGGCCCCTCAGGCCCCCAGTAGCAGCTCACCTCAGGCCCCCAGCATCAGGCCACCAGCAGCAGCCCCACTCAGGCCCCTCAGGCCCCCAGTAGCAGCCCACCTCAGGCCCCCCTCAGGCCAACAGCAGCAGCACACCTCAGGCCCCCAGCAGCAGCCCACCTCAGGCCCCCCTCAGGCCACCAGCAGCAGCCCACCTCAGGCCCCCCTCAGGCCCCCAGCAGCAGCCCACCTCAGGCCCCCCTCAGGCTAACAGCAGCAACCGACCTCAGGCCCCCCTCAGGCCACCAGCAGCAGCCCACCTCAGGCCCCCCTCAGGCCACCAGCAGCCCCACTCAGGCCCCCCTCAGGCCATCAGCAGCAGCCCACCTCAGGCCCCCAGTAGCAGCCTACCTCAGGCACCCCTCAGGCCACCAGCAGCAGCCCACCTCAGGCCCCCCTCAGGCCACCAGCAGCAGGCCACCTCAGGCCCCCCTCAGGCCACCAGCAGCAGCCCCACTCAGGGCCCCAATAGCAGCCCACCTCAGGCCCCCCTCAGGCCACCAGCAGCAGCCCACCTCAGGCCCCCCTCAGGCCAGCAGCAGCAGCCCTCCTCAGTCCCCCCTCAGGCCACCAGCAGCAGCCCACCTCAGGCCCCCCTCAGGCCACCAGCAGCAGCCCACCTCAGGCCCCCCTCAGGCCCCCAGCAGCAGCCCACCTCAGGCCCCCCTCAGGCCAACAGCAGCAGCACACCTCAGGCCCCCAGCAGCAGCCCACCTCAGGCCCCCCTCAGGCCACCAGCAGCAGCCCACCTCAGGCCCCCCTCAGGCCCCTCAGGCCCCCAGCAGCAGCCCACCTCAGGCCCCTCAGGCCCCCAGCAGCAGCCCACCTCAGGCCCCCCTCAGGCTAACAGCAGCAACTGACCTCAGGCCCCCCTCAGGCCACCAGCAGCAGCCCACCTCAGGCCCCCCCAAGGCCACCAGTAGCAGACCCACTCAGGCCCCCCTCAGGCCATCAGCAGCAGTCCCACTCAGGCCCCCAGCAGCAGCCCACCTCAGGCCCCCCTCAGGCCACCAGCAGCAGCCCACCTCAGGCCCCCCTCAGGCCACCAGCAGCAGCCCCACTCAGGCCCCTCAGGCCCCCAGTAGCAGCCTACCTCAGGCCACCAGCAGCAGCCCACCTCAGGCCCCCAGCAGCAGCCCACCTCAGGCCCCCCTCAGGCCACCAGCAGCAGCCCCACTCAGGCCCCTCAGGCCCCCAGCAGCAGCCCACCTCAGGCCCCCCTCAGGCCAACAGCAGCAGCCCACCTCAGGTCCCCCTCAGGCCCCCAGCAGCAGCCCACCTCAGGCCCCCCTCAGGCCACCACCAGCAGCCCACCTCAGGCCCCCCTCAGGCCAACAGCAGCAGCCCACCTCAGGTCCCCCTCAGGCCCCCAGCAGCAGCCCACCTCAGGCCCCCCTCAGGCCACCACCAGCAGCCCACCTCAGGCCCCCCTCAGGCCAACAGCAGCAGCACACCTCAGGCCCCCAGCAGCAACCCACCTCAGGCCCCCCTCAGGCCCCCAGCAGCAGCCCACTTCAGGCCCCCCTCAGGTCCCCAGCAGCAGCCCACCTCAGGCCCCATTCAGGCCACCAGCAGAAGCCCACCTCAGGCCCCCAGCAGCAGCCCACCTCAGGCCCCCCTCAGGCCAACAGCAGCAGCCCACCTCAGGCCCCCCTCAGGCCACCAGCAGCAGCCCCACTCAGGCCCCTCAGGCCCCCAGTAGCAGCTCACCTCAGGCCCCCCTCAGGCCAACAGCAGCAGCACACCTCAGGCCCCCACCAGCAGCCCACCTCAGGCCCCCCTCAGGCCCCCAGCAGCAGCCCACCTCAGGCCCCCCTCAGGCCCCTCAGGCCCCCAGCAGCAGCCCACCTCAGGCCCCTCAGGCCCCCAGCAGCAGCCCACCTCAGGCCCCCCTCAGGCTAACAGCAGCAACTGACCTTAGGCCCCCCTCAGGCCACCAGCAGCAGCCCACCTCAGGCCCCCCCAAGGCCACTAGTAGCAGACCCACTCAGGCCCCCCTCAGGCCATCAGCAGCAGTCCCACTCAGGCCCCCAGCAGCAGCCCACCTCAGGCCCCCCTCAGGCCACCAGCAGCAGCCCACCTCAGGCCCCCCTCAGGCCACCAGCAGCAGCCCCACTCAGGCCCCTCAGGCCCCCAGTAGCAGCCTACCTCAGGCCACCAGCAGCAGCCCCACTCAGGCCCCTCAGGCCCCCAGCAGCAGCCCACCTCAGGCCCCCCTCAGCCCCCCAGCAGCAGCCCACCTCAGGCCCCCCTCAGGCCCCAAGCAGCAGCCCACCTCAGGCCCCCCTCAGGCCACCAGCAGCAGCCCCACTCAGGCCACTCAGGCCCCCAGTAGCAGCCCACCTCAGGCCCCACTCAGGCCCCTCAGGCCCCCAGCAGCAGCCCACCTCAGGCCCCCCTCAGGCCCCCAGCAGCAGCCCACCTCAGGCCCCCCTCAGGCCACCAGCAGCAGCCCCACTCAGGCCCCTCAGGCCCCCAGTAGCAGCCCACCTCAGGCCCCACTCAGGCCCCTCAGGCCCCCAGCAGCAGCCCACCTCAGGCCCCCCTCAGGCCCCCAGTAGCAGCCCACCTCAGGCCCCCCTCAGGCCACCAGCAGCAGCCCTACTCAGGCCCCAAGTAGCAGTCCACCTCAGGTCCCCCTCAGGCCACCAGCAGCAGCCCACATCAGGCCCCCCTCAGGCCACCAGCAGCAGCCCCACTCAGGCCCCTCAGGCCCCCAGCAGCAGCCCACCTCAGGCCCCCCTCAGGCCCCCAGCAGCAGCCCACCTCAGCCCCCCTCAGGCCAACAGCAGCAGCCCCCCTCAGGCCCTCAGCAGCAGCCCCCCTCTGTAAATACTTTTTAATTTACCGATATCTTCATTCTAAAAATGTAAAAAAAAATAAACTAATAAAAAAAAAAAAACAAATGTTGAAGAATCTCTTTGAAAAGTGCAGTTTGCATGTTCACATGATGGAAGAGGAGTCTGAAGAACCTATTAAGCCCGACACCTCAAGTTCTTATGCACTGTTGTCAGCAATTCTGTCAGGTTGTTTTGAAAATTGGGGGGGGGGGGACCTACAACTGTGTATGTGTGTGTGAGTGAGACAGAGAGAGAGAGAGAGAGAGAGAGAGAGAGAGAGAGAGAGAGAGAGAGAGATTGTGTAAGTTACATGATATACAAAGACTCATCCGTGCCGTCGGTTCAACCTGAATCACCGAACAACCCAGCTTCACAACCCTGTATCTAGACACTTCCAGATGTTTTACTCTTAACACACACAGGACTGAGGGCTGAATGCTTGGTCTGAATATGTGTGTGAAAGAGTGATATATTTGCATCACAAAACCGTTGTCGAAAAAGTCAGCTTGGCACTATTTTCTCTCCCTTCTTATCACTCCGCGCCGAGGCGGTGCAGAGATGCTAATAGCTAGAGCTACAGCTAGCTAGCTCTTTACTAGCGGTAAACCAAGTGAAACCAGCGCGGCTGCCAGCTGGAGGCGGCGCGGAGTGATATGAAGGGAGAGAAAATAGCGCCAAGCGTTTACGAGGTCTGACTTTTCGTCAACAATGGTTTGTGATGCAAATATATCAGTCTTTCGCACACACATTGGTTTGAGAAGAAAAACGCTTTATTTTCGGGACCCCAGCAAACTTGCCAGACTACTTTCCTCTGGACCTAAACCAGACAGGATCTCCGCTCACTGGATGCTGTCAGGGGTAAGTCTGTGTGAATGAACAACACTGCTGACGGGGATGCCATACAGATTCATGTCAAAAATCCTGATTAATCCCTTTAAAAATAATTTTTTTCAAATCACTCGATCAGCTCATTGGTTCTTTTCTATGGGGTAATAAAAATCCACGAATCAAAAGATCAGTGTTACAACTTCCTAAACATCTTGGTGGTTTAGCGTTGCCCAATCTCTTGCACTACTACTGGTCATGTAATATTCAGAAACTTTTGTACTAGATCACCGACACATCAGATGAAGAGCGCCCTGCATGGGTTGATATGGAGTTGGCATCTTCCAAACTTTTCTTAATTCCCTGGTCTGCTCCCAACTCCCGTTGACTGTCTCCAACTTTACCTCAAACCCAATGGTAACTAACTCTATTAGAATCTGGATTCAAATTAGAAAAAACCTGGGCCTCCACAGGACCTCAGATCTTTCTCCTGTTGCAAATAATCACCTATTTCTGCCCTCTTGCACTGATTTAACCTTCCAGATCTGGTCTGAAAAAGGGATAACTAAACTTAAGGACCTTTACAACCAAGGGACCCGAATGTATTTTTTAGCGCTCTCGGAGAAATTTGATTTGCCTAAGTCTCACCTATTTTGTTGTTGTTTTTTTTTTTCAGATCAGACATTTCATTCAGAATCAGAACCCCAAATTCCCTAGTCGCCCTCCAGAAACTCTAGTTGACTCACTGTTAAAGTCCGAGTTAAGCAAAATCAGCCATTTTCTTCGAAACACCTTAAATAGGTCATAAATGTGTTTCTTTACAACATGTAAAAGCCATTCCTCCATTTATGATTCAATTTTGGAGGTAGACTTCACATACTTTTTTTAGCGCTTCTGTGTTCAGGATTTAATGGGCGTGTCAGAACGCGGCCCTCATTGGCATAAACCCGTCCCCCGGATGCTGAGCAATATAAATACATCTAGCGCATTAGCATTGGTGGTTTTCCCTCTAGCTTTCGAGTCTCGGATAGCATCTCGTACGACAGTTTGCAGCTAGCTAACCAGTCAGCCAGTCAGCTAACCAGGCATGTCACCTCCACGTCGCTCGTGCATCTTTCCTGCGTGCCACAGTGTGCAGGGTAACAATGCCGTTAGCTAAATAAACCCACGAGTTGCCCTCGTCCCCAGGGGGGTCGGGTCACCCCGGGCCCGCCACCGCATCGCGAGGCGCGAGCGGGTCCGGGAGGCCTTCTTGCCGGGGGTCGCGGGAGTTCCTCCGCGGGGCGGTGTCCGACGCCGCCGTGGAAAGCGGGTCGGTTGCGGAGGGGGTCAGGTCGGCGGTCGGCGGCAGCGACTCTGGATGCGCGCCGGGCCCTTCCCGCGGATCTCCCCAGCTGCGGACCCGCGGCGGGCGGGGGAGCCGCGGGTCGACTCGGCTGGCGCCTAGCAGCTGGCTTAGAACTGGTGCAGACCGGGGGAATCCCACTGATACAGTAAACTGCTTCTGCTCGAATAAAATGCACAGAGACGATCCTTCAATTCCTCTTCTTTACTGAAAAACGGTTGTTGCATCAATAAACAGTTACAAACTCTTCTGGCGTCTGTCTCGCCGTCTAAACATTCTTCATCTAACATGCACGGAGCCGGGATCTTCTTCTTCTGATGTGTCTGTACAAAACAAGGTTCAACACACAAACAGCACACCTCGTGGCCCGGAGTGGAAATGAAACTAAATTAAACACATCCCATGAAATAGTAATGCTTCCTCTTTTAACCCTCAAAGGTAAACTGTCCAAATAATAATAACTTTAAATCAAATACCTAAATAAAATACAACACCCACTGTTTAATTAAAACTAATAAATTACTATTCTGATGGAGACTGTGAGGAACGAGGCTGAGCACTCTCAGCATCTGACTCAGTCAGTTTCTGGCTCTGATGGCTTAAATTGGTCGGACTGGGTCCGTCTGAGGCTGTGAGCGCTAGTCTCCATTGTCAGTTACATGGAGGCGGCTCCCCTCCCACTGTGGGCGTGGCTTCTAGCTGACACGCCCCCAGCGTTTCACAGCAGAGAGAAGTGCTTGTTTTTCCATGATTTTGAGACCTTATTTTATATACTTAGCAATTTTTTTAATCATTCAAATTTGGCTCAGTGGTTAATGACACATGTTTATGCAGTGTGACAAACTCATAACACAAATTTATTTCTGCTTAAAGCTCGTGTCCGGAGTTTCCGTTCGTTTCCAATGTATGTATCATTTTTCAACAGAGCTTAAATGTGTCAGTCTGGTTCAATACTTTACTATAATATTAGCATAAAGCAATATAAAAATGTGTTTATGAGCCCCGCCTTCGTCTCATAGACCCCCATGTGATCCGAAAAAGCGCCGGTCAGCATCAGCCAATAGATTTCGAGCTTCCGCCTTGTCGTGCCGTCAATCAACATGTGCACGCAGCCAGAGAGCATGCGCACTCGCCCAGGCAGAGGAGAGTTAGCTATGCAGCAGCCGCCACGCTCACCTCGGATATATCCACTGTCTGCTGAACATCCACCGTAAACAGCTAAACATGTAGGATGCTGTAGGACTCAGAGGCTCTCATTTTCACCCGACAGATAATTCGCATACACAATTACAGGGGCGTGGCTTGGTCGCTCATGAAAGCAAAGGGAGGGCGGAACCTCCAGACGTTGGATTAAAAAAAACTCTCTCTTTCAAAACTCCGGACACGAGCTTTAACTCAGACTTTAACTTTCGATCCTGAACAAAAACGACTAGTTTCCAGCATTTATAACCTCCTCAGTTCTACTTCTAACAGTCCAGCTACTGGCCCCAAGGCCTCGTGGGAGCAGGAGCTTGGAATTACACTGCCTGAGGATTACTGGCAGCAAGTTTTACGGTTGGTTCACTCTTCGTCAATCTGTGCTAGGCATGGCCTTTTACAGTGTAAAGTTGCACACAAAACTCACTACACTAATTTAAGACTATCTCGGATTTACCCCAATGTAACTGATTCTTGCCATAGGTGTAAATAATCTCCAGCTGACCATTCCCACATGTTCTGGTCCTGTCCAAGGCTTGCCACATTCTGGTCTGAAATCTTCAGAATTCTCAGGGCAGCATACAACATTACTATCTCCCCTGAACCTCTCTTGGCTTTGTTTGGAACCCCTCTGGAGCCTCTGACTTCTAAAGTTATACAAACTGTTCTCCCCTTTACCACCCTACTAGCTAGGCGACTCATACTCCCCCCCCCCCGTGTCATGGCAGATGGATGAAGGAGGTGTCAGGTTCTTTTCTTTAAAGAAAATTAGGACACGAAAACAGAATGAAACAGGCAGAAATCGAAGATACTTGCAAGGACAGGAGAATCCGTTCGCTCAAGAGCTCACTTCATTTCACTCTGCCTGAGCTAAGTTTTCTCTCAGCTTGTATTCACAAACTCAGGGTGGGGCTTACAAGTGTTTGGGATAACATTGGTTTCAACATCCTGCTTGTTTAGAAACAATGCAACAGATGCATCAGTGGCAACAGGAAAAGGGTAACACACACTCTGTCAGCACAGATAAGATGCTCTCAGTCAGCATTCTGGAGAATGCAGGTAGTCTGTAGTGGCAGATTAGACCACGGTTCAGGTCTTCCCAAAGACCAGATCCTCTTTGTTGTGTCGAAAGGGAAGGTCGAGATAAACCTGTTGCTTCTGTCTCCTCCTCCACTCAGTTTGAAAACCCGGAATGTGACCTCCAAGTTATTTCATTGAAACTGCAATGAGGAGATCAATACAGGGCGACCCCTGCTGGTCATTTTTATAAACTACTTTCATGAAGTCGTGAATCCAACAAGTGCAGTTTTTTGTCGAGAATTAGAACCAAAGAGCAGTAAAGCACAGAGTAATCATGTGTGCGCAGTAGTAGTATTACTACTATGAGATATTTACAGTCCGACAGGAGGCTGGAGCAGCAGTCACACGTTTACCGCTGTGTTGAGAACACTTGGACGACAGTGGCGTAAGCCCCGCCCACCTGTCAAACAGGAAATCTGGAAAGTGTCAGAACGTAAGAGCAACAAAAAAACGAGTTGAATTCTCGTTTGTTTGTTTTTTTTTAATTTTTTTCAAAAAACGAAAATACGAGTTTAAACGAGTTTTGTGGAATCTGATTATGTCAACTTAACAGGAAATCAAACTAACAAGCGCCATGCTTTTACTTTGAAGGCTCGTTGAAGGCTTTTACTTCCTTTTTTAAATTTTCATTGTTCAAGTTGGATAAGGGGAAAGCGGCCGCTTGGCGCCGCTGTGTTGTGCAGCATTGAAATTCACTTCATACGTCAGAGAAATAGGAAATACCCCCGAAAATGAGTGTTTTCTTTGTAAAGTGTGAGCAACGACAATGAATTATACTTCATGCACGGACCGAACAGCATTTATTTACAAAAACACAATGCACTCACTCCCATCAGTAAACAGCAACGAATAGCTAACAATAATGAAATTTAAGAGTATATATAGAAATGTAAAACAAATAAACATGATATACAAAGATATATACAAACCAAAACAAAAATAGTATTTACACAGATAGGGTATTTACAACAGATGAAAAAGATGTATTTACATAATTACACAGTTGAAATATTTGCAGGTGTGTGTGTGTGTGTGTGTGTGTGTGTGTGTGTGTGTGTGTGTGTGTGTCCCTAGATTTAAGGGGGTGGGTGTCCTTGTCTCCTGCGCTGCTGCTGCTCTGCCAGCAAGACTTGCCCCCCGAGGAAGTGGGGCAAAAAGTGTTGCTGTCCTCTTCAGCACAGGAGGCCAAAAGGCTTTTTGGAACCTCAGTGCAGGTGGAGGGATGTAGGACTTCCTGTCAGCCCTCCATTTATGGACCTCCTCCCTTCTCCAGGCCCGCAGAGCCCCGTCCCTCTTCACCTGGTCTTCCATCTCTGCATGAGCAACACGACAGACGCCAGGTGTGAATGTAATGGAGCTGCACCTTCAGCACTGAGTGGCTTCTTCAGGGCTTCACAAGGTAACCACACAGATCATACCAACTCATTCAATCAGGGTTAGGGTCAGAGAGACAAAATATAAAATAAAAATAAAATAAAAATGTGCAATGCTTAATTAACACAAAGACATTCTCACACACACAAACACACACACACACACACACACACACACACACACACACACACACACACACACACACACACACACACACACACACACGCACGCACGCACGCATGACTGAGTTCCATGAGAAAACTCCCATGGAGCCAAATACCAAGATGTGATGCAGCCTGTCTCTCCCTCAGCAGCAGTCTGATCACAACTGAAGGAACGCTGCAGCTCACCTCCACGTCTTCTCCTGTTTTTGTCTCCTGCAATCAGGTGTCAGCTCCTTTGATGTCCCTGAGAGGGAGGCCCGCCCCCTGCAGGGCCATCGGCAGGAGCCTTGAAGACAATGGGGCTGTCGGCAGAGTGACGGAGACGGTCGTCTTCACACCTCTGTGTGAACTACTGCAGCTGCCTACAGAGTAACAAAGCCCCCCACCCCACCCCCCAGCAGTCTAAAGTACATGTTTACAAAGATGAAAGAGCAACGTTTTTCAATAAATGCTGTTAGTATAGGTTTCATTTTGGTCTGTTAATCAATACTATTTCCCATTTTAATAATAAAGGTTTAACTTTACTTTATGAATTCAAGAAGTATTCTGAATGTCCTGCTGACCTGTTCTGATGACATTAGAAGCTGCAGCCTGAAGTTTGAGACATGTTGGATTGTTATTTCAGGGAGGACAGCCACTCCTCAGGACTCTGTCCTTTGGCTGCCACAGGGCAAAAGGTCACCCTCTCCCCGCTGTCCTTCCTCAGCACCTTGTGTCCAGTTTCTTTTATCTTCCTCTGCCCACACTGACTGCAGCGGATGATGGAGGGCCTCCTTATTTTCAGAGACTCCCCCCTCTGAGCTGCTTCTGCCTGCATCTCCTGCAGCCTCCGGCGATGCCAGGCGGTGGACTTTGGGGTTACGGAGGCTGCTGAGGTACAGGGAGCAGAGGTGGAAGGAGCAGGTGGGGTGGGGGTGGTGGAAGGAGCAGTTGGGGCAGGGGTGGTGGAAGGAGCAGGTGGGGTGGGGGTGGTGGAAGGAGCAGTTGGGGCAGGGGTGGTGGAAGGAGCAGGTGGGGTGGGGGTGGTGGCCGGAAAAGCCCAGGATGGTCCAGCAGTGGGCTCCTCCTTTTCAGCCAGAGATGGCAGCAGTGTGTAGATGGAGGCAGCTGGAGCAGGTGGGGTCTCCTCCGCCTGTGGAGGGGCCACCATCAGGGGTGTGGCGGCGGTGAGGACGGTTCTCTCCTGCGAGGCCGTCCACCTTTTGTGCCTGCAGAGTGAACACAGAGCCGTCAGTGCTGAGCGGTGAGCTGCCGGAGCGTCAGGAGCAGCTTCTGCAGTCACATGATCACCTGTGATGTGTAAATAAGAACACAGTCTTACCACTGAGAGAGGGTCTGCTGATTGACTTGAAACAACTGCAGGGTGGTCCTGGTTTTGAGGGCCGGGTGGGTGCAGACCACAGTCCTGATGGTGTTGTAGTCCCTCAAAACCAGGGTCCAGCGGTTCTGGAGGTGCCCCATCGTCCTCCTGCTGCCGGGGTGGAGGAGGCACAGCTGGATGAAGACGGTCTCCACCAGCCGGCTGGCGTCGGGCCACGTGGCCGGCCCGCTGCCGGTTCTCACCATGCGGCTGTTAGAAGACAAAGGAGAGAGACGAGTGGTGTGAAAACGCTCTGAGACAGCAGGACAGGACGCAGCAGGTCTCTGCAGACACGCACCGTTTCACGCTCTCCACCCCCAACACGGGTGCAGCACCGGGAGCGTCGATCTCGACCTTGTTGAACCTCCCTTTTGTCAACTGGCTCCTGTAGCGAGGTGGATAAACTACAGGACCCTTGTCTCCATCAGGGAGGTTCTGCCACAGATCCACAATCTCCTCCACCTCAGCCTGGGTGACGTAGCCCTTCCTGCAGCGCTCCACCAGACACCGAGCCAGCAACACCACCGGCTGGTAACCAGGAGCTCCGTCAGCTCCAACGCTGACCTGAAACACAGGGAGAGAAGAGCTCCTGAGCTCAGGATCAAACAGCCTGATCAGAGAACGCAGCATCAATCAGATCACATGAAGAAGAGTACAAACCGCAGAGCTGCTGGCAGCAGCTTCCTGATCACCAGGGGTGGACTGGGAGGAGAGTAGAGGCTGCAGAGGAGGAGGAGGCTGCAGAGGACCAGGCTGCACAGGAGGAGGAGCTTGCAGAAATGAGTCCACTTGCTCTAGGCTGAACTCATCAAGGTCCTCATCGACAACATCCTCCACGATGTCTGGCAGCTGTTCTTCCTCCTCCTCCTCCTCCACCTCCTCACACCCATCGTCCTCGTCTGGGTCGTCGGGGAACTCCTGCAGCGTCCTCCCAGTCTGGTTGTAGAGGTAGCTGATCCCGATGAGCTCCCCTGAAGGAGAACAATGTGAATCATGATATTAATTTATCTGCTGATCAGTTTTCTTTCTTGTTGTGAGTTAACGTTGGGAAGCCTTCCGTCTTCGTGTCCAAACAGAGAACTGGAATCTTCCTTCACCACACCTGTAGCTGCTCTGTGTTTCTCCTTCCTTGTGCTTTATATTACCTGTGTACGGCAGCGGATCGGTGTAGGTCTCAACCAGCTTCAGCCCGTAGAAGTGCTGACTCAGCTGGTTGAGCGTGCTCGCATCCTGTCCCGTGTAGCACTTCCTGCCGCTGTTCTTCAAGCCGGCTGCCGCCTGCGCCCGGTCCTCGTTCCACCTCGTCAGCCCCTCCAACAGGAGGATCTGGAAGAAACAGCCTCTGGCTGAAGTTCCTGCAACAGGAGAATGAATGAATATTTATTTAAGTGTCATGCACACATGTGCCCAGCCCGTATGGGCTTATATGACACAAAATACAGTATACACATTATGAAGGACGATGAACTCGTATTCAATAATTTGGATACAAATTTGCAGTCTCATTGCCCATGGCTTTTCTACATGTTTAGCCACAGCAAAAAAATGACATTTTTGAATAACCAGGCCAACATATCACCCTCAGCCAACCAGAGTAAATCGGGATTCTTAGCTTGAATTTTTTCAAACACAAACATTCTTAAATGATTATACAATGAACAGGAAAACATAAAATGAGAAAGAAACGTCAGGATGTTGGAGACAGGAAGAAAGAGAGAGCGTGAGTGTGTGTGTGTGTGTGTGTGTGTGTGTGTGTGTGTGTGTGTGTGTGTGTGTGTGTGTGTGTGTGTGTGTGTTGACTCACCTGGGATGAACCTGTTCAGGTGCAGGTGGAACGACTCCAGCGATGTGGACCCGCGGGCACAGCGATACACCGGCAGAACGACCTGGTTGCACGTCAGCTGTCCAGTGCGTTCGTACAGCTGGACACCGGCAGGATCCTGATGTGGAGAAGAGGAGACACAAACCACGCCCACTTTATTCTGAAACAACTCAACTGTTAAATTCACTGCTAAATTCATGTCGCAGTTCTCTTAAAGGGATACTTCAACATTTTGGCAAATTGGCCCATTTAGCGCAATTCCTTCGTCATTTCGAACAGCGTACTTACTTTTTTTGTGAGGGCGAGCTGTTAATTCAGAGGTGAGTCGGGGAAGGTTTTCGGGACGGACACAATGGAAGTGAATGGTATTTTTGCTTCCCCTCGTCAAACTCATCAAATACATAATCCAACAACCCCAAAACACTTTGGTGGACACGTTATAATCCGCACATTCACTACGCTGTGGAATATTAATGCAAAATTACCAGATTGAGTTGTTTATGCGAAGATTGCTAAGACGGAACTACTTACTAAATATGGCGTCTGGGCGTAGTGATTTCAAAAGAAAAAGCAGTTCCCAGTATTTGCTTCAGTGTCGTAACGCTACAATATTATTTGTTAATGTTCCACAGAGTAGTGAATGTGCGGATTATAACGTGAGTAAGTAAGTATGCTGTTCGAAATGACTAAGGAATTGCGCTAAATGGGCCAATTTGCCAAAATGTTGAAGTATCCCTTTAAAGGAATATTTCACCCAAACAATGATTTGGCCTCATTTTCTACTCACCCTCATGCTGAGCAACACTCTGGAGCACTTTTTTGATGTCTCAAATGCAGCCGGAGATCCGGGGGGATTTTCGTTTGTCAACAAACTTCCATATAACAGGGACCGATAGAGCCCGAAAGAAAAAGGTCCATAAAGTCCACAAAATGTGCCTATTTTCCTTCATACTGTTCGTCCGCTGTAATCCAAGTGTCCTGAGCGGGTAACGTCCATAATTAATTCTAAACGAGGTCATTTAGTACATTTTTCAAGCGTAAACAGTGCTCTCTCGTACTTCCGCAGTGCACGTCTGCGCGCGCACCCTGAACTACGGAAGCCGCGGCAGACCAAGCCAGACGCTTGCGCGCTTTCAGGGACGACTGTGCTAAATTGCAAGCGTAGAAGAAGAAGTTCAGCCGTTTATATTCTGCTTTGAGTGACCGAGCTGTGGACAATCGCAAAAGTGATTGGCTACTGTTTTAAAACTTTGACTTCGGTGTCCTGCTGAAAGCGCGCAAGCGTCTCGTTTGGTCCGTAGTGCAAGCAGCGCGCGTTGACGTGCAGTGAGGAAGTACAATATAGCACTGTTTAGGCTCTAAAAATGTACTAAATGACCTCGTTTAGAATTAATTATGGACGTTATCCGCTCAGGACACTTGGATTACAGCGGACGAGTAGTATGAAGGAAAATAGGCACGTTTTGTGGACTTTATGGACCTTTTTCTTTCGGGTTCTATCGGTCCCTGTTATATGGAAGTTTGTTGACAATGAAAATCCCCCCGGATCTCCGGCTGCATTTGAGACATCAAAAAAGTGCTCCAGAGTGTTGCTCAGCATGAGGGTGAGTAGAAAATGAGGCCAAATCGTTTGGGTGAAATATTCCTTTAAGGTTCCTGATGAGGTGAAGTGCCTGGGTCACCATATCTGCAGTGACTCACTGATGACAGGCAGCTGTGTAACTTGTACATATCAAACATGTTGGTCAGGAAGTTTAACATGTGGTCTGTGAATGTCAAAGCTATTTTGTGCTTCAGCCGTACCTGGATGCAGGCGACATGCTTCCTCTCAGTCCTCCAGACCCCCTCCATGCGGTCCCGGTCCAGCAGGGGGACAGCCATGGTGTCGGTGGCTGCCATGAACACCTGGATAGTGTCATCAAGGAGACGCTCGGTCATCTCTGCCCCACGCGTGCGACGGCGACAGTGCCGAGCCATCTCCTTGATGGTCAGCACGTTCGCCCTCCTGGACCGGTCTGACAGCTTGGCTGTCTTCAAGCGGGACAGGTCCTCCGGGTCCCACTCGAAGATGCTGGCAGAGAGACGCTGCATGAAGTCCGGATAGAGAATGTGGCTCTCCGAGGTCACGCCTGCCGCCAGCCGGCGCATGAAGTGCCAAATGTCGAGGCGTACACACAGCTGCGGCCACTCGGGGAACAGAGCGCCGGCCGCACAGGTTCCTCCGTCCCTCCTGCAGCAGTCCCTGTCCACATAAAGGACGAGCGGAGGATCGCGTCCCGCTCGCCGGTAGCGCTCCTGCAGGCCGCTCGCCATGTCCTTTAGTCCGTAGCCCTCCGCCGCCGTCAGGACAGAAATGAGGACCTGCCCCAGCTCGTTGCCCACGCTGCTCATCCACTGAGCGGTACCAGTGTCTGCCCCGGCCAGCTTCCTGGTCACCTGCAGAGGACAGACAGCTGTTTGATCGATCCCTCATTGAAGATGCGGCTCTTCGTGTGAGGTGCAGTCTGCAGTCAGAGAACACCAAACAGTCACGAGACTCGGATCCTCTCACCTTCTTTGTGGAGCCCATCTTCAGGATGGAGCCAAAGGTGGAGGTCACCTTTGCCTGCAGCTCCTCCATCCTGGTGAAGGACTCCCTGGCGTAGGTGGACAGCAGCCAGCGGCTGCTGGGTACAGGCTCCATGGTGGGCAGAGGGGGAGGAGGGGGCATCTGCAGTCCACGACCCTCAAAGTCCCAGCAGGTGTGGAGGAACAGAGTGCTCCTCCTGATCCACTCGGCTGTGTGCTGCTCCAACAGGAAGGACCGAAGGCGGCTGGCGCTGTTGCCCAGCGTGCGTCCCTTCAACTGGGCCAGCACCTTCAAGTCGCACGAGAGCCTGCAGCAGGAACAGTTTCTCACTTCAACACGTGTGTCATGCGATCTGACAGCTGACACACTCCCTGTGGACGTCGCTGTGACAGCGGGCCGTACGGAGGCCCGTGTTCTTCATGCGTACCTGTACGTCAGCACAGCGGGAAACAGCAGCTGGTGGTGCGACTTCAGCTGCTCCCTGACGCATCCCGACCAGGCGGACACCTTCTTCCTGCAGAACCTGTGACAGAAAAGAAAATGCACTGAACTCAGTCCTCTGAGCTGTGACACTTGTAGCAGTCACAGCAGTCTGTTTTAAAAACTCCTCAGTACCTGCACTCCAGGTACTCTGTGCCCATGTAGTACCAGCCATCGATGTCCAGCACTTTGCGTACGGTCTTATAAAGACCGCAGCCCGTCAGCCTCTCGCCACAGGCTGGACATTTCAGCTGGTACTTCCACATGCGGTACGGTGCCCAGAGGAAAAAGGGTCGCTGGAAGAAGGCGTCAGGGGTGGAGGGACGCTGGCTGTACACCAACCGGGGGCCTGGCGGGTGGTACCACAGCTGGAGGTCCTGGGACAGAACGGCCCTCCCCGTCTTGTCCTCAACAAACAGGGCCTTGCTGACCCACTCGTGCTGCACTGCTGGAAGGCTGCTCCTCCACGCCGTGGGCAGGAGGAGCTGGAACACAGCAACAAGCACGTCAGCGAGCTGCCGCTCCAAACAGCCTGACGCCAAATGAACAACACCAACCTGAGCTGGAGGAGGAAGCTGTTGGACCGGAGCAGGAAGTGGAGGTGGAGCTCCTCCTGTTTCAGCAGGTGGAGGTGGAGGTGTGGCTGGAGCTCCTCCTGTTGCAGCTGGTGGAGATACTGAGGGCAAATAAGAAGTATGTTATAAGAAAACAGTTTATCACAATAACCACTGGTCACCTCCTGCTGTACTGACCACATGCTGATGCCCTGATGCACATCTGGATGAAACAGACTCACCTGATGCAGTGAAGACCTGTTCAGCTGCAGCAGCAGCTTCAAACATAATTTGGTCTTCATCCTCAGAGGAACCTGCAGCCATCATTAAAAAAAAAATAATAAAAAAATCATCACTGTGATGCTTCAGGTGATGCTTCAGGAATCTTGTTTGTTCCAGCTTTCATGCTGATGAAGCCTCTGAACTGAAGCAGGCCTCAGATGACACAGTGTGAATGTGAGTGAAGAAGATGACTGGATGCATACTTGGCAGGACGTTGAACCTTCTCTTCCTCAGGGAGGATGAAGACGGCCGAGGGTGCTGGCGAGATGGTGTCGTGGTGGAGGGTGCAGCTGGAGCCCCAGTGGAGGCAGTGGAGGCAGTGGAGGTGGAGGGTGGAGCTGGAGAAGCAGTTGAAGTGGAGGGTGGAGCTGGAGAAGCACCAGTGACTGATTGCTGCTCCTTGTCCCTGCTGAGGATGTATTTCTTCAACTGAGCAAGTCGGGAGTTGGCGTTATTCACAGGGACCCGCCGCAACCACTTCCTGTAGCTGCAGTTTAACAAAAGTAAAACAGTCAAATGACAACACTGATTTTAACAAGTTCAAACAGCTCTTCAAATTAAACGTCATCCAAGGAGAAGCAAACAGACACAGACAGAGACGGCTGATAAAAAGCAGAAGGTGAGTCTGTACCTGCTGATCTCCTCGTCCACAGTCTCATACAGCTCCCTGTAGGTCAGGAAGCTGTATGTGCCGAAGCCCACCACCTGACCACCTTCTGCGTCGATGCCTGTGGTCTTCTTTCCTGCTATGGCTGCCACCATAGCAGGAAAGAGGCGGGCATACTCCAGGAGGACGTCTTTATTGGCCATGAGGGGGGTGCTGCTGCTGTCTCCCCCCTCACGCTCTGCCTCATGACCAGCCAGCAGACTCGCCGCGTAGCCGACGTCGTGGGTCAGCAGCCACTGGAAGGTCTGACCCCGGTACTGACCCAGCTGCAGCTCCATCCTGCTGAGGATGTGCCGCCGGTCAGCTAGGTCACCCCCCAGGGCTCTGACCTGCGCCCGAGCGTCGGCTTCTGCCCTCTTGGCTGTCTGGATGGTGAATTTCTGCCGTCCAGCCTGCTTCCTTGTCTCCTGGGCCACCCTCACAGCTTCACTGCTGGCCTGCAGCTGCAGCTGGGTGGTGGACCCAGTCCGGAAAACAAAGTTGGGCTCAAACATGCTAAAAGACAAGATATGAAACACTCAGATATCTTTATATTATTATTAGGATATTACTGATGCATTAAATCTTAAATCTGATTGTATGTGACTGAGGTTCAGCTGACTGGACTCCTTTACTGTGGAACTCACTGGGTTTCAATTCATTCATTCATTATGATCAGCTGTTACATTTACACTCTGCTGGAAACGAACTGCAGCTGACACACAAACGCAGTACAGAGTACAACGCTTCCCTCTGAGAATACCAGTTAAAGTACACACACCTTAAAGTGGAGTACAGTAAATACAGTATTTGAGTTAATTCATGTACTTAGTTAATTTCTCTGTGTGAATACAGACGTTAATTTCTCTGTGTGAATACAGACATGAATTCAGTACTTCAGCCGGCTGAAAGTTTCATCTGCATCGACATTGAAGTTGCTCACATTTCCACAAAGTAGAATTTAATTCAGCGGTTCATTTTTACACTAATTCAATAAACCACTCAGTTTACATTAAAGTGAACCTCCGGAACAGCGACGGACCAAACGGCATTAAAGAGTTATAGACTTTTAACACACAGCTAATGAACAGTTAATACATAGCATGGATAACAAAATTAAGATCATACTTTACTTTTGTGCCCTTCAGATAAAAAACGGCGACACCATAATCCCATATCATACACTAATACCTGTAAATTTAAATTAAAGTGAACCTCCGGAACTCAGCGGCGCGCCAAACCGCATAAAAGGCTTTGCACACAGCTAACAAACTGCTGACACGCCGCAAAGATAATAAAACAAAGCTCAAACTTTGCATTTGTGCGCTTCAGATAAAAAACGGCGACAACATAATCCCATATAATCCAGTTTACATTTTCTTTTACTGGACTGTCGCGAGTCATCCGCCACTAACGAGCAACACAGAGCGTTAAAGAGGCGGAAACTGAAAGGTCAACCACTGAAACGTACATCTAATATCACAGCTTACCTTTTCAAATGATGAAAAAATCGGAATTTTCTAAAAAGCTCCACGATCGTCAACACTGAAACACCAATGGACTCGCTCGCATCAAAGCTACGGGGTCAACACTGAGGGACTCGCTCTCACTGAAAGCTCCGGCCAGCGACACTGAGGGACGAGCTGGCATCTAGTTGACGGACACGCTAAGTGACACTTTCAACCAATCAGAGCGTACAAGCTTTGGCATTCACATCTGAGACGGGCCAATCGGTGCCGAGGAGCTCCGGGGGGCGGGACATACTGACACGGGGCCCCCTAGTGGCCAAAATTGGGTGACTTTATGTACAGTTTTTTTTTTTTTTTTTTTTTTTTTTTAAATAAAATGGGTTTGAACAATTTGAAACAACACGCTTTAAGTCCGAGCGCCCCCCCAATTGGGGGCCTGACAGCAAACATTTCAGAGTTTGTCTAATAATATGCATCATTTCTGACAGAATATCGTGATGCTGGATATCAAATTCAACAGCAGAACCTGGACTAACCGAATATATCATCCATTATTACACACCCCAAACACAGCTCAAGCATGAACTGAATTGTGAACAATATTCGTGACCGCGTCAACCCACTCGCAGAAGTATTGGTTGCAGAGGTCTGAAGCTTGATTCAAAACAGACATATCGCCACTCAGAAGAAAGCAGAGACTCCGCTGAATACAACCACATCACTCAAAGCCCTCTAAAACCACAGAATCCACCAGAAATCGCCACAGAACAGCTAACAGCAAAATCGCTTTTTTAAACTACAGTACAAAAACATCGCCTCTTCCCTTCACTTCTGGCCGTATAAAATCCGAGTTATGTGTTTATTGCTCATCGGAATCGCTTAGTACAACCACCTAGCTTACTCCGACGTCAATCGGGGCGTAAAACTGACCCCTAGTTAGCCTCAAGGAGCTCTGTGATTGGTCAGCGCCATACCGGTTTGTCTGCGCCATGACGGTGTTTTGCTTGTTCTGATTGGCTAACAGAGCTGTCAATCACATGTCGGTGACCCCCGCTGTATTCTATTGGCTCAGACGAATCTAACGAGGTACGGACCGTCTGTATTCATGAACTCACGATGGGGAAAGCCTCCTGCATAACAAAGGAGGGTTTAAGCACGGCGCGTCCCTGCAGAGCACAAGATACGCTCTCTGTGAATTTCCATTGCAGTCACTCCAAAAACTGCTCTGTTTGGATGTATTGAACATCAGCAGTGATATACAAGTAAAATATAGAATTTGGTACATTAGAAAATTCAGATTTCACAAATGGCACCATAGTGTGCCAAAGTGTGCCATCGCCTGACCTGTCTGTACTAAAACCTATCAAATTTTGTTCTGCTTCACTTTCACAGAGTCAACCGTTGCAGAGAGAGTGTTCACATATTTGGATATGATCTGATGGAGGTTTAGAGCTGCAGCTGGATTTTTCCAAAGAGATGATCACATTGAAATTGCTTTTTTTTTTTTTAATAGGCGAGACTGAAAATTTTTCATTTGTGGTGTGCCATCTTCAGTCACACTTAACCAGTGACATATATACTGATATTTACACAAATCTTACAAGTGTTCACTTTATTATGAGACAGTAACCACTCAAATAGGCTGTTATAATCTTTCTATTTTGGTTTGTCATTTTCGAGAAGAGGCTCTGAAAAATAGCCCAGGGCTTAATTAAGCAATGATTTAACAATGACTTATTCTGACTTTGACTGTTTACCTGTGATTCCTGTGTTCATGTCTTCTGTTTCTGTAATAAACTGTTAGCGGACAGAGGATGGGGCCCAATCTTCTGTGTTGTTTAAAATTATTACAATTTTTCTGACAATGTGGTACCCACATTTTTATTGAGTTGCCAATGAATATATGCAGTTTGTTAGTTATGAAATACATATTAGTTCTACTGTAGTAACTGCACAGTGTAAACTGTGAAAAATGCTAATTTTTAAATAAGATCTCTTGACTGTTTGTTGATTTACATTTGTCCAGACAAAGTACGTGCTTACTGAAGCTTATATTTATTGTTAATGTAACAATACTGTAAGTGTGTTTGTGTCAGAACATGAGTAGGAACCTGGTAGCAATTGGTGTAATTAGGGGTCATAAAAGGGTTCACGCAGTATTCATGAGACAAGCACCTTCCCTCAGATCCCTCTGACCCCCCAGGAGCCCAGTGTTCAAAGACCAGCTGATGTGAGTGATTTACAGCCCCCCTGTCTTCAGCTGAGTAAACATGGCTGACTTCAGTCTGGTGGCAATTAAAAGCAGTACAATGAAGTAGAGTGTGTTTGGGAACAGCATTTATTTACAAAAACACAACACACTCACTCCCTTCAGTAAACAGCAACGAATAGCTAACAATAATGAAATATAATAGAGTATATATAGAAATGTAAAATAAATAAACATGATATACAAAGATATAAACAAACCAAAACAAAAGTAGTAGTAACACAGATAGGGTATTTACAAAAGATGAAAAAGATGTATTTACATATTTACACAGTTGAAATATTTGCAGGTGTGTGTGTGTGTGTGTGTGTGTGTGTGTGTGTGTGTGTGTGTGTGTGTGTGTGTTCTTGTATTTCTATCCTTGTTGGGGCCAAATGTCCCCACAAGGATAGCAAAACGTGGAACGACGTGCCTTGTGGGGACCTTTTTCCGGTCCTAAGTAGGAGAAACAGTGTTTTCTTGACAATGTTGTTGTTACTGAAAAAAGTAAAAGTGCAAAAACATTTCTTTAGGGTTAGGCTTTGTTGTGGTGTGGGTTAGGGTTAGGGTAAGGGTCAGGGTTAGGGGCTAGACATGAATGGGAGTCAATGGAAGGTCCCCACAAGGATAGAAATACAAGACTGAGTGTGTGTGTGTGTGTGTGTGTGTGTGTGTGTGTGTGTGTGTGTGTGTGTGTGTGTCTGTCTGTCTGTCCCTAGGTGTTCTTGTCTCCTGTGCTGCCAGTCACTCTTAGAAAGACTTGCCACCCGAGGAAGTGGGGCAAAAAGTGGCGCTGCCGAAGCGGCTGTGGCTGAAGTCTAAGGCAGCCCACATTTGTTTGTTTGTTTGTTTCGCATTTATTGAACGCCACCTTGCGGACATATTTCCGTTTGTGGGCTCCAGTTTCATCCTCCTCTGCCCTGCGCCGCCTGTTCTGCTGAGTGAAGCGGGACACAGAGACAGGGGCAGCGGGAGCAGGATCCACCTCTGAAGCAGGAAGCACTGGAGCTGGAGCCACAGCAGGAGCCGCCGAGGAGCGACCTGCACCTGCTGCCATCACCACCGGCACAGGGTTCACCAGGATGAACCGGGGCAGCAGAGCTGGAACATGTGGAAGAGGAGCGGCTGGAGCAACGGGCCGCACAGCTGTGCCACTCGCAGGACGTCTGCCCGGCAGCAACTTTGGAGCCTGTCCTGCTCTGCTGGGTGGGGGGACAAACTGATGCCGGGGCCCGGATGTAGAGGGAGCTTCAGCCAGTCAGTTCCTGAATGTTCTTGCGGCGATTAAACCTGCAGTCACACAATATAATCCGTATGGTAAACTGTTCAATCTTTGTTTTGTTTTTTGTTTTTTGTCAAATATTAATGAAAAAAACTATTGTTCTTACCACTGAGTGAGACTCCTCTGATTCAGCACTAAAAGTTGAAGAGAGGTGGCCTCCATCAGGGTGTGGCAGTTCAGCACCAGGTCTCGGTCGTGGTGGTAGTCAGTCAGTACTTTAGTCCACCGGGGAAGGCGGACTCCACCCTTCTTGGTTGGGGACTTGTGCAGTGCTCACAGTTTGACGCACATGGCCTCAACAAGACGACTGGTGCTGGGACACTGAGCCGGCCCCCCTGAATGGCCAATCAGGCACCTCTTCACGCTGTCCACACCCGCTGTCACGCCTGTGTTCCTCGGGGTCTTGAAGCGTCCGTGGGCCAGCTTGGACTGGTGTCTGGGCTGGTAGTGGATCCTCCTCTTGTCCCCGTCAGGAAGAGCCGTCCACAGACGGATGACTTCTGCCACCTGCTGTTCATCCAGGTAGAGAGCCTGACGGATGGACACCAGGTCCTCAGCCAAATCCTGGACCTTGTCCCAGCCAGCCGCACCATCAGGCCCAAGAACTGGAGCCTGCAAAAGGAAGTGTTAAAATACAACAGACGGCATGTTAAATCTCAGTGTACAAACAAATAAAAACTAATCATGAGTAGTCTACAGGAGCCTGGTCTGCAACAACACAGCCAGCTGGTGTTGCAGGACCAGGGGCTGCACTCAGCTGGGCAGAAGGCTGAGAGGAGGCTGGGCTGGGCGCTGCTGAGGAGAAGCTTCCTGGCTGGATGTAGACGGCTGTGGAGAGGGCGGTCCCGATGCAGAGGAGGAGAGGTTGACGGCCTCGGAGGGGTCAGAGAGGACGGGCACTGTGAGGTCCTCCGGTTCCTCCTCCACGAAGCCTTCATCCCGCACCTCCTCATCATCCATCTGTTCCACCAGCCGATCCTCCTCTGGATTGTCCATGACAGTCAGGGATTTACCAGACTGACTGTACAGGACAGGCACTCCATTCCAAGCAGCTCCCCTGGAAAACAACACACATGTAAAGCACAACACACATTATGAAAGTCAAGTCAATAAAGTTTCTAAAATATACTCTCCAATACTTCCTATCAGTGGCATAATCACCGTTACTAGACATAAGAATCCCATTCATGTCTTTCGGGATCAACCTGTATAATACATACATTGTATTAAGTTTTAAGCTTTTAAAGTATTTAATTAAATATATGAGTTGATAATAAAGAATCATCCACGCCTGTGTAGGTCCCAGGAGGCCGGTAGCGCTCATCCGAGGACGCCTTGAGGACTTTGCGGCTGAGGCGGTCCAGAGCTTCCCTCTCAGTGCTGCTGTAAGTCCTCATGTCAGACTTGCCCTTCCCTGCCTCCTCCATCCGGTCTTCATTCCAGCGCATCAGGCCTTCCAGGAGATACGCCTGGAAGTGTGCATCACTGGCACTGGTCCCTGGAGGGCAGGAAAATATGAATTCTATGCATTTGGAACAACAAAAATAATTCAAACAGCAGTTTGCCTGAAAAGTAATAGCCCACCTGGGATGAAGCGGTTTAAATGGAGGTGGAAGGACTCCAGGGAGGTGGAGCCACGAGCACAGCGGCAGCAGCAGAGCTCCGCACCACCCTTCTTCAGTGGACCCGTCTTTACGTACAGAGGGAAGCCCTCGGGGTCCTGAATACAGGCCGTGTGCTTCTGCTGGTCTATCCAGACCTGTTGGATGCGCTCGTGGTCCAGCAGCGGTACTCCCAGATTTCCCTATTCCCCTTCCCACTGTCCATCTCCTCGATGAGCGCCTTAATCCTCCTGCTGGTCTCCTCCACTCCTCGGGTCCTCTTACGGCAATGCAGCGCCACCTCCCTCCTGCTGATCCGCTGTCATTCAGAAACATTTATAAAGCAGAAGGAAAAGACAAGTCAGCACGTATTCAAGGTTTCTGTTATCAACATGTTCCATGTGTCAGTCTGTCTCTGACAAATACTTGCACTCTTCTGCGTCAACTACCGCCTGGACCAGCTCTTCATCTGTGGGTTGTTTTGAGGTAAGAGCTGGTCTGCAGGAGGCTGGAATGGAAATACAGAAACATGACGTCAAGAGTGATAACAACAAGTATATACAGACATCGGCACAATGAAATACATACTGGGATGCAGCTCTGGGAGCCTGCGTTGAAGCCGAGACAGAAGCAGAGCTGCTGCTCACAGTGGAGGAGGAGGAGGAGGAGGAGGAGGAGGAGGAGGAGGAGGATGAGGTCCTGGCAGCAGCAGCAGGGTTCCTCCTCTGCCTGTCTCAGCTTCTAACGTAGCGGACGGCGTTCTCCATCTGCGCGCCTGGAGCTGGCGCCTTCCGTCGCAGGTAGTTGACAAATCTGCAGATGATGCAGGTCCTCAGGCGACCGAGATCTTCACTGATCATCCAGCAGATGTTCGATCATGTCAGTGTTTTGAAATGTATCACAGTGAAAACATACCGGATCTTCTTGGGGTCCTCAGACTCGTACAGGCTCTGCAGGGTCTCCAACTTGAAATCCCCGAAGCCAACAAGGGCCTGTCCCTCCTGTCCCGGCTGGAGGGACTTCACCCGGGCCTCCTCAAAGGCTTTGTGGAACCTGACGGCCTCCCCAAAGTCCGGGTATGCTGAGGAGTACCGGGTGAGGGCGTCCTGCAGGTCCACAAAACAGAGTCAGAGCTGCTGCAGTCAGACTGGATGTCAGAATCAATCAGGTCCAGTCATTCACCTTGTTGGCCATCAGTGGGGACTGAGACCCTGTCCTCTGTCGCTCCTTCTGGTGGGAGGAAACCAGGTTCACTGCGGAACCCACGTCGTTCTCCAGCAGCCAGTGGAAGGTCTGGCCCCGGTACCGGCCGAACTGGACCCTCCACCGGCTGAACACCAGGGTGGCGTTGGTGACGTCTCCACCCTCGGAGTGGACGTGGGCCCGGGCCGCCTCCTCCACCTCCTCTGCTGGTCTGGTCCTGTAGCCGGCCTTCTGGGGCCCCAGAGCCTGAGCCTCAGCAGAGGCCTTCAGGAGAAGGGTCCCAATTGGGGGCCCTCCTAAATGTTGGATGTTCCATCTGAGCAGAAAAAATGACAATGAGCAGAGGACTGCAGCAGCACTGGAAGAAGACTGAGAACAGAAGGTCCATGGAGGACACCGGTGAGGAGAACTTACTGTAGAGGCAGAATACTGTGATCTCAGTTCCTGTAAAGAACAGAAAACTATTCAACCTGTTTGTCACTCGTCTGTTTTAATTAGTGACAGCCTTACAGATCAACATTCTCTCGTTCTATATATACACACATGTGTATAGACCTGTGTGTACACAGTCACACAAATGTATATGGAAACCCAAAATACACACACACACACACACACACACACACACACACACATACATACGTACCTGTACCTGTACCTGTACGTGAACATCTAATCATAAGCATATAAACATGCTTATTTATTGGAGCCATAAAGCTGTTTAATGTCGAGCATTAACGTACCAGCATGAATGTTAGCCTGCTATCACACCACATAGAGAACATGCTATGATGCCAAGCGATTAACACACATAGCGGAAAACTGTACATCAGTGTGTGACACTGCCGCTTTTTTTAAAAAATTATTTTCCAACATTATTACAAGCCTAGTAGTGTATCCAATAAATGCTGTGCAAAAATAAAAACGCTATTTGACATAATTTATCTTTTATTCCCATTTATTAGTAAGGCTTTTATTTTGGTAGGGAGTCCATTTCACCCGTGACGTCAGGGGTCACGTGCTTCCGTTTTTTCGTTTTGAGACCTGAAACGAAAAAACGAAAAATTGAAATCCAAAAAACAAAATTCGGCCGTAATTTGCTTGAGTTGGTTTTGTTTTTGGTTTTGAATTGAGAAAGAGAAAACCTTTTTTTTGTTTTTTGGTTGAAAACGAAAAAAGGAAAATTGAGCCGTTTTTTCCCTTTTCGTTTGTTGGTTTGGTCAGAAAAACAGATTATACTTTTGGCCCCTGACCTCCGAAATACCATTAACTTTAATTGGCCTCTTTTAATGCACAATATTTTTGGCCTATTTCTCGAGGCTGATCAATTTATTTGTGCTCTCATTCATGTCATTCATTCTGTGAAATCTGATAAAGATTTTAATTTTTTTAATGTATGTTGACATTTCAATAACATCAGCAGACAAATAAAAATCACACTTTTTCCTGGAGAAGATTTTGGGCCCATTTACTATCATTCAAACCACTTATTTTCATTCTAGCATATAGCATACATAATATTTATAACTTCAAGATTACAGTTTTGTTACTGCTGCAGCCTACTATTTGCTTATAATATATTTTTTGCTATTCAAACTTAAAGCAGAACTTTGCAACTTTTTTACCTCAATAAATGTGTTTCAGAATCCCTGTGGGGGTAAACAAACACTTGTCACGGTGATTCGCCTGTCCCTTCACTCCCCCCAGGGTCTGAGTCCTGAAAACAGCGCTTGCAATTTCAGAGGAGCGGACCCGACAACATCTCGCGAGAACAAACCTGCTTTACGGCACTCATACGGGATTACAAGTATAAAAGCTGTTGGAGTGCGATATCTGTCATTGTGTTGCAATACACGATCTTTGCATGATGTGTTGATTGGTTCTAATTTCCGTTTGGTAACTGAAAAATAAAGAGGAGTGGCACCTCCTCTAGTAGACGTGAGCGCCAGTAAGTTCGCTGCACTGAGCTGAAAGCAGCATTTCTCCGAGTGTGTTTGTTTTCCAATTAGTCTGAGTGTGCGAGGCAGGCATGTCTGCGACTGAGGGAGCAACCAGAAGAAGTTTCCGGGCAGCGCGAGGAACTGCCGCTGCAGAAGATTTAACAAAAGCGCGTAAAACAAACATGAAACCCTCGCTAGGCGTTAGCAACGCCACCCTTAGGTGCTCACGGATGGCAGAACCAAAAAGACAGAAAAAAAAATTTGTCTAACGAGCGGAAAACAAGGAAACTGGAGTGGGAAGCTCTCTGCATGCCGGAGCAGGAGGGGGGGGTAATGCGGAGGAAGTTTACGACAGTGAGCTTTCACAGGAGACCAGTAGGGGGAGCGCTAAAGCAAATCTTGCATAGTATTGCTTTAAATCCGAAAAAAAGTACAAAATTCATGACTATTTTATAAAGTGAAGCATTAGCCACAGCATCATTGAAAATCAAGAATACTTAAATCAAAAGCAGAGGGAGTCTCTAGACTCACCTACGCAGCCGTTTTTTTTTATATGTTGATAATAAAACCATCTAGTGCATGGATAAGATGCTTTTTAAATATTTTTGGAAAAAAACTGTTGTCGTGAATACATATGAGAATGAAGGACTCAACTTCATAGACTTCGATACTCTAAACAAAAAATTTAAGATTAAATGTGTCAAACTGTTGTGAAAAAATGTGGATTTTTATGTCTAGCCATGTTATCTGGTTGGAGGCCTAAAATTTCCTCTAGAGTGTAACTATAACATTGAAAAAAATCCTGTTCATCTTTCAAACTTCCATAAACAAGTTTTACTTGCTTGGTCCTTATATAATTTTCTTCTTTTAAAATTGTACACCGTTAAAAATAATTCTACCAATTAGTCATGATAAATTAAGAATTTTAGTCAGCAGGACTTCAAATTATTGAAACAGTTGTGATAACTCAAGATGTTATGTTTATGTTGTGTTCACTAAAGAAAACTTTCCAAACTTATTAAAACGATTCCAGTGGAATTAGGAATTTGAACCGATGATACTTTTCCTCATTGGACATTTCTGATGACGTCAGCACGTTGAACGTGCATTCAAACAGCCCCGGCGGTTCTGCTGTCCGCCAGTTTCTGCAGCTGAACGCGACGTATTCCTTCAGTCTGGGCTCAGTCACGCTCACATATTCAGAAAAGGTAAGTCACCGAGTGATATGAATACTACCCAGATGTTTGGGGGGGGGGGGGGGGGTGGGGGGGGGGGGGGGGGATGGCGTGGCAGACGGTCGGTTTGTGTGCTTGGGGTGCACGGAGAGGAGTGCGCGGATGGGGTGGTCACGTGGGGCACGCGGGTGGGGGTGCAAGGAGCAGAGTGCGTGCGGGCGGGAGGATTAAATCTGTCAATCTTGTAAATCTGTCAGTACAGATTCCATGCATGTTTCTGACATTGAAAGGCTAATTCAAAAACAAGCATTTTTCAGAATGGTGTTCACTATTTTTATTAAATTAAAGGTCCAAGGCCCAATCCCAATTCTCTGCTTAATCCTCACTCCTCAACCTTGATCCTCAATCTCAAATTAAGTGCCTCCTAAAAACAAGTGTTAAGGAATGTAATGTCACTTGGAAATGGGACAACCCTTAAAGACAGTTACGTCCTTGGACCACAGGGGGCAGCACTGCGCAAGAGGGTAGAAGAAAGCCAGAAGTGCAGCGTTTCCTGCAGCAAAAAAGTTTAGCCAGGGGGGAGCGCGCGGCGGGGAGTTTTTGGACCGTCGGGAGGGTGCTAGTGGTTCGCGCGACGCTTCTTTGGACCGTCCGAAGGAGAGAGAGAGCGCACACGCGTGGACCGCTGTTTTTTTCCCCTCTCCGTTGTCAAGGCGCTGCAGAATTTAGCGCGATGGTGGTGGGGGGTGGTGGGGGTGGCAGCAGTGATAATTTTGGTCAATGATCCATAACAACGCCCTTTATAACTGTAAGTAATGCGCCCTGCATTAGAAATGGTTAACATTTTGCATGTGTGACCTTGTTAATAAATGCATTCTAATGAATTTTCTTGATTTCTTTCTAATAGCCTTTATTATCTGTGATAGAAAGTTAATACAACTACTCCCAAAGTAATATACACCATTTTTTATTAATAAAATAACAGCAAAACGAACTATTTAACAAGCATTCTGGGTTCTCCTTAACTCCATGGTAGGTCTGGTAGAATCTCAAAATTAAGGGAGATAACGTCCCTTAGTCTCGCTCCTTTCCTCAACTTGTTTAGGAATGGGACACCACTTAACTTCACGGGAGCGCGCATTTTGAGGAATGAGGAGTAAGATTGAGGATTAAGCAGAGAATTGGGATTCGCCCCAAGTCTTCAATTTAGTTGAGAAATATACAGTACAATGCTGCTGCCCTCAGCCCACCTAAAATATTTTTCAGCTTTTAAATCCTGCAAATTGTTGAATTTGACCCAAAAACTATATTATCAGTGCATTAGTATTAGTGTATGTGCATGCCTCTAGAAAATCAAAACAGTTATGATGGTTGAGTGTATTGTAACCATTGTCACTATAGTAATATGAGATTTTATGTTGTAGGTCATCGTATTTGCTCCACCTGGCTGCGGATGAGATGGACAGGTAAGTTTTGCGCTTCTGTCACGGGAAACACAGGAGAACACTTGAACACTACAGAACCAGCCGTGGTCATGATGGAAGAAGTTTAGCTCTCCTTTGCATTTACAGTGATTGTGTGTTTTTTCAAGCCTCAAAAAGTCTCTCCAAACCCATGTGAGACAACATGGATTTAGCAGGAGCAAACCAGTGGACTTTAGAGTTAAATGTCTTTTTTTTGGAACTTGCAGACAAGTAAAAACTCTAACAGTGCTTTTTTTGTTTTTCTTTTTATCTTTGAGGAGCCCACAGATATGGAGGACGACATGACGAGGGGACTGAACGTGGGAATCCTCAGAATACCAGAAGGGGAGGATCTGACGGACCTGGCTGTGGTGCAGGAGGATCAGATCATCCTGCATGGCATCAAGGACTACTCACACTGCTATGCTGTTTGGACTTCTGTATGTGCTCAACATCCACTATACTCTATACAACCACTATACACTATACTACATCGAATTGTTCTGTTGTATTCATTTCAGTAAGAGTAACTTCTGCTTTGTCCAGTCCTTCACAAGTTTTCCATTTACCCCAAACTTTATTTCTGCTGCTTCATTACTGTTTTCAACTACATATCTCACTTTTGGGGGGCATTTGTATTCAGTGTGGTATATATGTTGTATAAAACTTTTGCTTTGCTTTTAAAAATGTATAGTATTAAACTTGTTAATTTTATATACTGTTTTAAGATGATATTGTAATTGTATCAATAAATAAATATTTGAAACTGTCCATTGTTGGAGCATTTTGTTTTCTGGGCCAAACACAGCAAGTGAGTGTATTAAAGAAGTGGCCCGGTTACGGTTTAGTTGAGGCTGACATCTGGAACCAGTTCTGAAACTTGTCTGGTCCTACTTCGGGCCAGCTGTGGTCATACAGGTGGTTGACGTCTGGGAGAAAAACTAAAACTTACCTCGCCCAACACTGGGCCAGGACAGGGCCACATATGGCTAAATAGGTGGCTGAGACATGGCAAAGTCATGGGCAATATGTGGCAACCAGAGGTGGCCCTCCCAAGTGCCGTAATTCATTGCGGTATGTGGGCCAAGTGTGAGTGAGATGTGTGGGCCACTACTGGGCCAGACTAATTTTGCTATGTGGGCAGGATGTCTGTGTGAATTTGCACTTCTCGTTGCATTAGAAACACAAACTTGCCTCTGAGTGAAATTAGTTGCATGACATGATGCCTCAATTACAATAGTTGGTAGTTCAGCAAAACTAAATCAGCTACCACATACAGTCGTCTTCTGTGGCTTGGTAACAAGAAAAAATGCTAATAAATGGCCTTTAATGTCATTCACATCACTCATATGCATACCTTTATCTTTTGCCCGTTTCTCCTCTTCTTCTTTTCTTCTTTTTCTAAACTGGGCTCCTGATGGCTTCTTTGGTCTTTTACTTGGATCCATGATCAAAACATCACGTTTCGCCAGCACCTTCCGGTCACGGTTCACCGTAAATCAACCGGAGTCCGGAGTCACGTGACGTAAACAAAGTTTTTTCCCCCCATTTTTTCCACATAACCCAGTAAGTTACGTGTGGGTCTGTATTAATTATGAAATACAATTAATTTTGAAGCAGTGTGTGTTGGCATCAGTCTGCCCCCCCCCCCCCCCTCCTCCTCCCCCTCCCCGCGCCACCGCGCACCACCGCCCCCTTTGCCAACTTCTGCAGTCGCTCGTTGACCCCCCTCCCCTCCCCTCCCCCCTCTTCGGACAGACCTACGGACACACAAACTGCATGGCGTCAAAAATGAGGGCGCCCCCGCGCTCACACCACTAACTTGACATGGAAATGAGCGCAAGTCTGGAAAACTGGCGACTATTTTTTTTTTCTTTCTCGTGCGCCCTCACAGAGATTGCGCCCTGGGCGGTCGCCCACATTGCCCAGAGCTAAAACCGGCCCTGGCTGAGATGGATATTTTATTTCCTGCTCTGGCAGAGTCAGCGCAGCCTCTCGGATAAAGAAGCGCTGCGTTTCAATCAGTCAATTGAAATAAATCCTGACTGTGTTAATGGAACTAAAATATGTATATAATATGAATGACGGCAGCTGTTTGCCCTGATGACTGGAGCTGTTTAAAGCAGAGACCCTGAACCAGATGCTGCTGGTCGTCTTGACGCAGCGTGTGTGTTTTTAAAGTTTTGTGTTATTTGCTGTGCATTTTCAGGTATTTTTTTAAAATGTATTTTTTTACTGTAGTATAACTGCTCACGATATCCAGGGCCAAAAGCGGACCTCAAGACATAAACTCACTGACAAGAGCTAAGAGCCAATAATAGTACTTTGCACCTTATTTGCACTATTGACGTTTTTTTCATAAATACCGATGGGTGATGCTACTTTCTGTTGTACTGCTGAAACTGTATCGACATTTTCTGTGTGTGAAAAAGGCAAAAGGAATAATTTTTTATTGAGATGTTGACGTTGTTGTAGTATTTGTGTGTTGGTTAATAAAAACTGTTGTTTTATTTGGTTAAAATCTTGGTCCCGTTTTATTATCCTGGTGAGATGATTACTAATAGCCCCCTCTCTCTCTCTCTCTCTCTCTCTCTCTCTCTCTCTCTCTCTCTCTCTCTCTCTCTCTCTCTCTCTCACCGGGAAACCAAAGGCAAAGCAAACAGTGGATATATATATATATATATATATATATATATATATATATATATATATATAAAATCTTTAGTGAATACAGGCTATAAATACAGGCTATATGCTGTGTACATATTTACAGTTGTGTAATAATGAAAATGTGCGGCTGTCAGGAGTCCAGCGGTGTGCGGGACGGCTGACGGTGCAACAGACTGACTTCAACACTAGTAATAATAATAATAGTAATAATGTGCAGTGTGGGTCAGTGCCCATTGGGGGGCGCTGTTGTTCAGTGGTTCAGGAGTTTGAGGGGAAGAAGAGCTCTTAAATCCGGCGGACCTGCATGTCACACTCTGACACCTCCGTCCTGGGGGGGGGGGGGGGGGGGGGGGGGGGGGGGGGTTCTGGTGGTCTTTGTGGCTGTCTTAACCTCTCTGCAGGTGTTTACAGTCCTCCACAGTGGTCAGATGGTCAGGTGGACTCAGTGGTCAGGTGGACTCAGTGGTGGACTCAGTAGTCAGGTGGACTCAGTGGTGGACTCGTGGTCAGGTGGACTTGTGGTCAGGTGGACTTAGTGGTCAGGTGGACTCGTGGTCAGGTAGACTCGTGGTCAGGTGGACTCGTGGTCAGGTGGACTTAGTGGCCAGGTGGACTCGTGGTCAGGTGGACTCGTGGTCAGGTGGACTCAGTGGTCAGGTGGACTCGTGGTCAGGTGGACTCACTGATGGACCCCTGCTGAGCTGTCACCACCTGAGTTGTGGAGAGTCCAGGTGAGGACACCACTGAGACGAACCCTCAGGTGTTTAAAGCTTCTTCCTGTCCCGGATCAACCGAGGCTGACGGGTGTCCTCTTCGTCCTCGTGTCCAGGTTGTTGTCTCCAGACCTGTCTGCAGACTGTCCACCTCCCTCCTGCCGGCCACCTCGTCCCCGCCTGGCCTACCACCAATCACGGCGCTGTGGACAGCAGACTTCAGGATGATGGACTTCCTGTCTGGGGCCTGCCGGTCAGGAAGTCCAGGACCTGGTCAGGACCGGGGTGTCCTCTGGGAGACATCAGCTTGTGAGTACCGTGATGAGGGCGGAGCTGCACACAATCCTGACGTAGGATTCTTTGTTTTCCAGGTGGGAGGGGGACATGGGGGCGGCGGTGGACCTGCTGGACCTGCAGGCGTCCCTGGGGGTCTTCAGAATCTGGTTCGCTGCTCTGGAAGTGACGGAGGACGAGAGGGGCGTGAAGACGTTCGCTCCCGGCTCAGACCTCCGAAACCAGCAGCAGAGTATTCTCAGACGGAGACAGACGTCTCGTCTCATGTCCCCGGCTCTGGCGGGTTGTGGTAAAAATAGCAGCTCTGCTCTCGTCCAGTGAGACGAGGGCGTCTCGCCGTCCCCCGGGACCTGCAGGTAAAAATAACCCGGGTCCCGGAGCGCTCGTCTCCAGGAGCCTAAAAAGGCCTCCGAGGCCGAGAGAGTCTCCAGGCTCTGCAGTGTGGACAGGACCGTCCCCTGTCCGTCCCCAGTCCATCCCCAGTCCGTCCCCAGTCCGTCCCCAGTCCGTCCCCAGCAGCCCGTCCCCAGCAGCCCGTCTCGCTCCGGGACGGTTTCCTCACTGAAGCATCAGAAAGCAGGTGAATGAAGGACGGGGGAGGGACATTTCCACACATCTGCCCCGTCTTCATGTCCACGGCGCGGACCGAGGACGGGTCTATTTATAGCCTGGAGGCGTCCATACATGGGCTGGAAGGGGTCGGCATTCCGGGCCAGGGGGACATTTCTGCTGCCGGAGCGTCCCGAGCGGCATCACGCTCCGCTGCTTCGTCTCTCAGGGTGAGTCTGGCGTTCCGGATCCGGGTCCCGGGTTCTGGTCCCGGTGCCGAGCGGCAGGTGGAACGTTCCGGGTTTTAGGAGGGTTCTGAGGTCCTTCTGCTGGACACTCCAGGAGAGCAAGGACAGGTCTGAGGGACGGACTGAGGGACGGACTGAGGGACGGACTGAGGGACAGACTGAGGGACGGACTGAGGGACAGACTGAGGGACGGACTGAGGGACGGACTGAGGGACATACTGAGGGACGGACTGAGGAACAGACTAAGAGACGGACTGAGGGACTCTGCTGGTCCTGCTCCTGCTCGTCTGTTCAGAGTGTTTCCTTCTATCGCAGCTCTTGTTCTACATCATGTTAGATAGATAGATAGACAGATAGATAGATAGGTAGATAGATAGATAGACAGATAGACAGATAGATAGACAGATAGATAGACAGATAGATAGCTAGACAGGTCTTTATAATGTTGATGGAAGCTTGGGAGTGGAGCGGTCAACAGAACTGAAACATGCTGCTGTTCAGCCATGGTTAAAAAAAGTCTGGCCTTGATTCAAAGATCCTGCAAACTCGCGTCCGATTTCCAAACTTCCATTTCTGTCTAAAATCTTGGAAAAACGTGTTTTTAACCAGCTGAAAGCTTTTCAGACCAGCAGCAGATCCCAGAGGGTTTCAGTCGGGTTCTAAAAGTCTCCGCAGCGCTGAGACAGCTCTGCTGAGAGTTTTTAACGACATCTTTGTGTTTGCTGACTGGACATTTGGTTCCTTTAGTTTTATGGACTTGACTGCAGCGTTGGACTCAGTGGATCCTGAGATCCTCCTGTCCCGCCTGGAAAACCTGGCTGGGATTCAGGGATCCACTTTAGAGCGGTTTGGCTCCTACTTGAAAGACAGAAGTTTTTGTGTCGGACTTGGTGATTCTGTGTCCTCAGTCCCTCTGCTGTGCGGCGTGCCACAGGGCTCCGTCCTAGGGCCACTTCTTTTGTCTTTACTTCTGCTTCCTCTGGGATCTGTTCTCCGGAGGTTTTGTGTGTTTTTCCATCTCTACACTGATGACTGTCTAGTCTATGAACCTCTGAAGTGAAGATTCACTCAGAGCTGCTCGGCTTCTGGAGCGCATTCACGCCACTCAGGACTGGAGGTCAGAACATGTTTTGTGTCTCGATGACAGTGAAACTGAGGTTCTGGTCGGTCCTGGTAAGTCCAGCAGTTAACCTGTTAACTCAGTTTCAGGCCGCTGTTACCAGCCTTGGTGTTAAAATGGACCATGAGCTCAACCTTGATAAGCAAATCAGTGCTGTTGTGAAGTCAAGTTTTTCCATCTGGGACAACTTGCTACGGTTAGATCTTTCCTCTCAAGACACAACTTTGAAATATTGATTCATGCTTTTGTTTCAGCTCGGCTGGACTTCTGTAGCACTCTTTACGTCGGCATTGAGGAGAGTTTACTGAAGCGTCTGCAGCTCGTCCAAAACGCCGCAGCTCGCCTTTTAACTGGCCACGAAGATACGACCAGGTATCGGCAGTGTGGTCGTCTCTTCACTGGCTTCCTATCCGCTACAGGATTGATTTTAAAGTTCTTTTACTTGTTTTCAAATCTTTGAATGGACCTGTCTTCACATTGTCTGAACTGTTGGAGCCTCGTGTGCCAGGATGTCGTCTCAGATCAGCAAACAAGGCTCTACTCACGGTTCCTGACACTAATCTCAAACGTAGCGGTTCCCGAGCATTTTCTACCGCTGGTCCCAAACTGTGGAGTGATTTACCTCTGAGCATAAAGCGATCGGAGTCTCTTCCTGTTTTTAAGTCCCGTCTTAAGACTCACTTATTTTCTTTGTCTTAGAACCAGTGTCAGACTGTTTTACTGAGAAGTTGTCAGTTCTGTCTTATTAATATTTTCATGTCTGTTTCTATTGTTTTACTTTGTTTGTACAGAACTTTGGTCACACTGTTGTTTTTAGCAGTGCTTTATAAATGAACTGGACAGGACTGATGGGCTGCTTGAGTTCTAGGGTCCTTGGTGGTGTTGATGGTCTTGGTGGGTTCTATGGTCCTTGGTGGTGTTGATGGTCTTGGTGGGTTCTATGGTCCTTGGTGGTGTTGATGGTCTTGTTGGGTTCTACGGTCCTTGGTGGTGTTGATGGTCTTGGTGAGTTCTGCGGTTCCTGTGGTGTTGTTCTTGTGTTCTGTGGTTGTTTTGTCTCAGGAACAGTCATTTGGACCTCAGCGGGACAGAGAACCGTCTCCATGAGAGTCTGAGGCTAAAAACAGTCGTCCTGGTCCTGTCCAGTCCGCCGTGTTTAACACGTGTCCGGTTGTCCCCCCCCTCCTTACTCCATCCCCCCGCCCCCACCTCACACCCCCCCACCCCGGTCCTCCCCGGTCCTCCCCGGTCCCCCCCCCTCCCCCGGTCCTTCCCGGTCCCCCAGCCGGTCTCTAGCCCCGCTCCATCATGGCCTCCCGGGTCGTACCGTGGTACCAGAGGAAGTACTCGGACCAGGTGAAGACCGACTTCGCGTTCCGCCACACGGAGCGCGTGGTGAAGAAGCAGTCCCAGAGGTAACGGGGCGACGCCGCCCCGCCCGGCACCTTGCCCGACGGCACTGCGGCTTCGCTTGGCTCCGAGCTCGCCGCTTCGCAATGGAGCAGCTGGACGGGATGAGCGGGTCTGAGCAGAGACCCGGTCATGACATGCTTGTGGACATGTGGGACACCAGAGGACAGTGAACCAGACTGTCTCAACCCACCAGGAGAACCAGCGTCCTCCAGGTCCTGAAGCCGGCTCACGTTTCAGCTCCAGAAATCCTGGGTCTGGATAAAAATAAAGCTCCTGGCCGTCCGACCCGCCGTCCACCCCGTCCGTCCAACCCGTCCATCCACTCCGTCCGTCCACCCCATCCTCACGCCACGCCCAACGCGTCCTTGACATGAGGACGGCCGATGTGGACGCTGGTTCCACGCTCATGGTGGAACCACGGCTCTGCGTCAGGAATGGAGCCGCTGTGAGGCTCCATGCTAATGCGCTAACAGGCTAGCATGCTAACGTGAGTCAGACTGAGTCCCGGGGAGCCTTCCTGCAGCGTGACGCCGCGTGGCTGCGGTGGGTCCAAACGTCCCATGATGCTCTGCTGCTGACGCTCTGAAGCTGCTCTTGCTGCTCCGCTGCAGCTGGCCTCTGAGCGGCGCCGCTCCGCCGCCGCTGCCGTGGAGCAGCGGCGCTTTGCTAGCTTTCCTCTGGCCGTGGTGAACAGCTCCCATCAGACCGCCGGGTCCGGGCCGACCCGGATCAGCAGGTCTTCCTGGACCAAGCCGCCATGTTGTCTTGGAGCAGCTGCTGAGAGGACGCCTTGACCTTTGACCCACATCCAGACGGCTGATTTCCCAGCATGCTTCACTGCCTCAGAGTGCTGTGGAGCTGGACGTGCTTCGTCCTTTCATCTGATTGGTCGCTGATATTTCTGACTGACGGATGGAGGGACCTGCAGCTGCTTCTGCCGGGCTGGAGTCCACCATGTCCCCCGTGTCCCCCGTGTCCACTATGTCCCCCGTGTCCCCCGTGTCCACTATGTCCCCAGCCCGCCTCACCCTCCGGACTGTCCGTCCCTCCACAGGAAGTCCAGCGTCCAGCTGCAGGCCCAGACCACCGAGGCGATGGCGGAACCAGCCTACACCGTGCCGGCGTTCCGGCAGAGGTGAGTCCCTCCCACCGCCAGCCCTGTCTGGGGTCAAAGGTCGTCCTGACCCGGGCTCCGGGGGTCCTGGCCTCCGTCTAGACGGAGGAGGACAGACGCAGCGTCTCTCTGAGTCCACTCAGACGTGCGTCAGTCTTCTCTTAACACTTTTTCCCACTTTGTCCTGAAAACGTCTCTCAGATTAAAACTTTACATTGAAGCAGTGGTTCTCAAAGTGTGGGGCAGGGACCTCCTAGAGGCCGCCAGGGGACACAGCAGTGAAAAGACCTTTTCAAAATAAGAGTCTCGTAGAACAGAAACTCAGTGTGATCAGTGAGGGGTGGCGATTAATGATGGCAGGGCATCAGACATGAGCGCTAGCAGCTAGCATGAGCGCTAGCAGCTAGCATGAGCGCTAGCAGCTAGGATGAGCACTAGAAGCTAGCATGAGCGTCAGCTGACTGCCCGGGCGTCTCGGCAGGACGGAGGAGGACGGCGGGACGGAGGAGTACCAGCGGGTCAGCGCTAGCGTGGGGAAGGGGCTGGCAGCGATCCAGGAGGAGCTGCACCGCATGAGGATGGCTACCAAGGCCCAGGTGGAGAGCCTGGCCATCCAGATGGAGGTGAGGGGCGGGGCCGGGAGGGGGCGGGGCCAGGGGCAGGGCCTCTGGGGTTCCAAACCCAGGGTTTGACGCCATGACTCTCTTCCTTCATTCGTTGCTCTGAGGATCGGTTCTCGTTGCCGTTTGATGTTTCCAGATGTCTCTGTCCTCAGGCTGGTGTGTCTGTCCCGCTGTCCCCCTGTCCCCCCTGTAGGTGAAGGACATGATGAGGAGGAGGCCGGACTTCCTGGACGACGTCCCCCGGATGCCGGACTTCCTGGTGGCGCTGCGGCCGCACACGGTGTGGGAGAAGACGCCCGTCAAGCTGTTCTGCACCGTGCAGGGGAACCCCAGACCCGTCCTCAAGTGGTGCGACCCGGTCCCCGGAGCGCTGGGACCATGAGACCTGTCCCCGTCTCCATCCTGACCGGGACACCCGGACCATGAGACCCGTCCCCATCTCCGTCCTCAGCGGCATCTCCGTCCTTAGCCGTCCACAACGCCGTTCCAGTGCATTTCACTGCTGAACGTCCCGAAATTCAGACAAAAGAACGAAAGCAGAAACCTGGCGAGCGCTGAAGTCACGCCGGCTTCCCCTGACCTTTACGGTGACCTCCAGGGGTCGACAGGCCGACTTCCCCTGACCTTTACGGTGACCTCCAGGGGTCGACAGGTCGACCCGGGTTTGATTCCTGCGGCGCAGATTAAACTCCGCCTCCCTCCGTTCATTAAAACAATAACAAGGCTCCAAAAGAACCTGAGACCAAACAGGAAGTGGTCCTGCAGAGAGCTGAGTGTCTCTAGGGGGGGCGGGGGGCAGTGGCGGATTCCGTCCAGCTCAACAACAAATCAGCTTTTTTCTCACCATGAGCAGTTTTCTTCCGATCCGCCGTCTCCATCCATCAGCTTGATCCACTACATCGATCTGCTGTCTCGATCCGCTGCATCAATCCGCTGCATCGATCCACTGTCTCGATCCACTGCATCGATCCACTGTCTCGATCCACTGCATCGATCCACTGTCTTGATCCGCTGCATCAATCCGCTGCATCGATCCGCTGCATCGATCCACTGTCTCGATCCGCTGCATCGATCCACTGTCTCGATCCACTGTGTTGATCCGCTGTCTCGATCCGTTGTCTCGATCCGCTGCATCGATCCACTGTCTTGATCCGCTGCATCGATCCACTGTCTCGATCCACTGCGTTGATCCGCTGTCTCGATCCATTGTCTCGAACGCTGCATCGATCCACTGTCTCGATCCGCTGCATTGATCCGTTGTCTCGATCCGCTGTCTCGATCGTCTCGAAGGACTCGTCAGGATGTGATGTGAGGATCCATGGTTCCAGCTCCAGATGGACTGAGAGACACGGCACTGCAGTGTGTGTGTGTGTGTGTGTGTGTGTGTGTGTGTGTGTGTGTGTGTGTGTGTGTGTGTGTGTGTGTGTGTGTGTGTGCGTGTGTGTGTGTGCGTGTGCTGCTAACGGACTGACTGGCTGTGATTGGTTGCAGGTATAAAGACGGTTTGCCCGTGGAGCCGCTGAACGCTCCCGGAAAGTACAAGATCGAGAACAAGTACGGCGTCCACAGCCTGATCATCAGCAGGTAGGAGGGAGAACCCCGAACCCAGAACCCCAAACCCAGAGCCCAGAACCCAGAACCCAGAGCCCAGAGCCCAGAACCCAGAGTCCAGAACCCAGAGCCCAGAACCCAGAACCCAGAGCCCAGAACCCAGAACCCAGAGCCCAGAAACCTGAACCCAGAACCCAGAGCCCAGAACCCAGAACCCAGAGCCCAGAACCCAGAACCCAGAACCCAGAACCCTGAGTCAAGAAAGCAGAGCCCAGAACCCAGAGCCCAGAAACCTGAACCCAGCACCCAGAACCCAGAGCCCAGAACCCAGAGCCCAGAGCCCAGAAACCTGAACCCAGAACCCAGAGCCCAGAACTCAGAACCCAGAACCCCGAACCCGGAACCCAGAACCCGGAACCCAGAACCCAGAACCCAGAGCCCAGAACCCAGAACCCAGAACCCCGAACCCAGAACCCAGAAACCTGAACCCAGAACCCAGAGCCCAGAACTCAGAACCCAGAACCCAGAACCCAGAGCCCAGAACCCAGAACCCAGAGCCCAGAAACCTGAACCCAGAACCCAGAGCCCAGAACCCAGAACCCAGAGCCCAGAACCCTGAACCCAGAACCCAGAACCCTGAGCCAAGAAAGCAGAGCCCAGAACCCAGAGCCCAGAAACCTGAACCCAGCACCCAGAACCCAGAGCCCAGAGCCCAGAACCCAGAGCCCAGAGCCCAGAAACCTGAACCCAGAACCCAGAGCCCAGAACTCAGAACCCAGAACCCCGAACCCGGAACCCAGAACCCCGAACCCAGAACCCAGAACCCAGAGCCCAGAACCCAGAACCCAGAACCCGAACCCAGAAACCTGAACCCAGAACCCAGAGCCCAGAACTCAGAACCCAGAACCCAGAACCCAGAACCCAGAGCCCAGAACCCAGAACCCAAAGCCCAGAACCCCGAACCCAGAACCCAGAAACCTGAACCCAGAACCCAGAGCCCAGAGCCCAGAGCCCAGAACCCAGAACCCAGAACCCAGAGCCCAGAACCCAGAGCCCAGAACCCAGAACATAGAAACCAGAACCCAGAACCCAGAACATAGAAACCAGAACCCAGAACCCAGAGCCCAGAGTTCTGCTGTCGGTAGGGTAGGGTCACAATTATTACAATATTCGCCCATTGCGATTATTTTTCACATTCGGGATCACCGTGAATCACTTATTTTATCCACAAAGCTGCATAAACTTGTGGCGGCGGCCAGCAGCGGCAGCGCCCCCTGCTGGCTCCGCCTGGTCTCGGCTGTGGACGGTTAGCTGAGGCTAGGCTAATAGCACAGAGGGCGAGGAGGTCCTGGTGCCAGGGCACCGCTGTGGAGGCATTTCGGTTTTAAGCCCTACGGTACCGGAGAGCCCGGGAGACCAGGAGGAAGCCATCTGTAAACCTTGCCGTAAAAAAGTGCCGGTCAACAGAGCTAACACCGCTAAGCTAATTATAATATTGTAGCGACGCAGGGTGGCTGTTGTGCCGCAGGGCATGCTGGGAAGGTTTTCTGTGGGCCGTTCAGGCTGTTTTAAGGGTTTATTTGTGTTCCTGTTGTTCACCTAGTTGTCAGTTATGCTCATTAGCCTTGCTCCTGGGTTCTAGCATTCATTTGTGTTGCTTTTATTTTCACTTCCTGTTTCACCAGGAGCCGGGGGGCTGCTGGGGGCGTGGCTCTCGGGCTGTGAGCCGGTGAGATGTGGTGGCTCTGAGTCCTTGATGTGTTCCAGTAAAGCCCCGGAGTGTTGAACAAAAGCCTCTCGTTATTCCGTCTAAAGTCGCTGCTCAGTGCTGCGATATCATGAAGAAAGAAACCAGGAACAACAGGCAGTTATTCGTCAATCGCAATTATTTGTCTGACAATAACTCGTCTCCAAAACTTCCCTAATGGTGACACAACTAGAGCAGCTGTCAGAGCTGCAGTTCCAGCTGCGGCCACTAGGCTGAAAACCCCAGACGGTGACGAGGCTCAGAGCAGTGTGAATGGGGGGGGCGGCCCCGCCCCCTCCTCGCCGTCATCTTGGAGACGCTCAGCTGTCGTGCTGAATGCTGACCCTTCAGGTCATATGAGCCGGGAATTCCCCCCCCTCCCCCGTCCTTCAGTCCGTCCTCTTCTGTCCCACTGGCTTCAGTCCTCGTCTCCACAGCTGAGGAGGAAACACATGCGCTTTAAAATAGTCCCTCTTCAGGTCAAAGGTCACATTTCTGCTCTTGTCAGGCTCATGTCTCCTCTTCAGGGTCGCCGCTCGCCGCCAGTCTCATGTAGCTTTAAACACGGCGAGCTCCTCTGTGAGCAGACGGACCGGTTCTCCAGAACCGGTTCTGGAGAGCTGGTTCTGGAAAAATGGTTCTGGAGGGCCGGTTCTGGGGAGCTAGTTCTAGAAAGCTGGTTCTGGAGAACCGGTTCTGAAGAGCCGTTCTAATGTGTGGTTCTGGATGTAGTTTTCCTGTTCAGCCACTAGAGGGCGCTGCCGGCTGTTGGTCGTGTTTCTCAGTAAACAGACATCTTTAGAACAACGCCAGGAAAACCTCTGACAGGTAGTCGTGCAGGTCTGAAGGCTTTTATTGTGAAAGTGGAGTTGAGGCCAGCAGACTGACTGCTTCCTGTGCTTTGCGGCTCTACAGGTGCGCCGTGAGCGACACCGCCGAGTACAGCGCCGTGGCCACCAATCAGCACGGCACGGCCACCAGCAAGGCCACGGTCATCGTGAAGCGTGAGGCTCCGCCCCCCTTTCCCCGACCCCTGCCCCCCCATTCCCTCCTCCACACCTCTAACCAAACCTGTCTTCCTCACAGGACCGTCGGGAGCCGGAGAGGCCTGCCACCTCGGCCTGGGTGAGGATGGGGGTGGGGGTTGTGGGGCAGGGACCTCAGATTGAGCCCCGTTAACGGAGTTCAGGACCCGTCAGTCCACTTCCTGTTCCCACATCCTGGCAGGAAGCCAGAGGTTCCAACACTGTCCAGGAAGCTGTGTGTGTGTGTGTGTGTGTGTGTGTGTGGTGTGTGTGTGTGTGTGTGTGTGTGTGTGTGAGACGATGTTCTGCTCCACCGGCTCCTGATGGAGCGCCGGCAGGTGGCCTCTCTCTCGGAGCTGCTGGGTCTCTGGGTTCTTGGAGTCTTTCGGAGAACCGTGACTGGTTCTCCGCCGTTCAGATGTGTGAAGGTTGTGTTTGTTCTCGCTACCTTGCTACCCAGTGCCCCACCTGACGGAGATCCACGCCAGCAAGCTGGAGGTGACGCTGCTGGACCGCTTCCCGGTGACCTTCGGGGTGGAGGGCGGCTCCGCCTCGCTGCTGTGCTCCATGGTGGTGGTGCCGGAACCTGCCCAACGTGCCGCCGCTGGTGCAGTGGTTCCGCGACGGTACGGACGCCGCCCTCCGCCTGCGCCCGCCGGTCCCCCGGCGGGACGGACCTTTAACGGAACTCTCTGCTCTCTGTGCTGAAGATAAGCTGCTGAAGCCGGGGGCGCTGGCGGAGATGAGCGTGGGCGGAGGGCGCCGCCCGCCTGACGCTGCCCCGCCTGGCCAAGGACGACGAGGGTCTCTACACCCTGAGGGTCTTCACCAAGGATGGCACGGCCGAGCACAGCGCCTACCTCTTTGTCTCCGGTCTGGCTTGTCTCCGCCGCCTCGCAAGATCAAAAACACGAGTGAGTTCTGATGATTCCACCGGTCCCCCCAGACGCAGCGCCCCCGGTGGCCGGAGCCCCCGGTGCTCCGATGAGCGTGAAGGTCTACGACGTGAACTCGGACTATGTTCTGGTTGCCTGGAAACCACCCAACACCGTGAACGAGGCTCCAGTCAGCGGATACTTTGTGGATCGGTGAGTCGATACCGGAAAGCAGCTGGAATGTTCTTTAAATAGAGAACCAGATCTGAGAACCCGACAGCTGCTGGATCCAGCAGGTTGAGTCTGAGGATAAAGAGTCTGATTCCTATATTCCAGACTGATTCCAGGATGATTCTAAGCTGATTCCAGGTCGATTCGAGGATTATTTTAGTTGATTACAGGTTGATTCCAAGTTGATTCCAGGCTGATTCAAGGTTGATTCCAGTTGACTGCAGGCTGATTCAAGGTTGATTCCAGGTTGATTCCAGGATGATTCAAGGTTGATTCCAGGCTGATGATTCCAGTTGATTGCAGGCTGATTCAAGGTTGATTCCAGGTTGATTCCAGGATGATTCCTGGTTGATTCGAGGATTATTCTAGTTGATTACAGGTTGATTCCAAGTTGATTCCAAGTTGATTCCAGGTTGATTTCAGATTGATTCCAGGATAATTACAGTTGATTGCAAGTTGATTCCAGGCTGATGATTCCAGGTTGACTCCAGGCTGAATCCAGGTTGATTCCAGGTTGATGGCAAGTTGATTCCAGGATTATTCCAATTGACTCCAGGTTGATTCCAGGTTGACTCCATACTGAATCCAGGATGATTCCAGGTTGATTCCAGGATGATTCAAGGTTGATTCCAGGCTGATGATTCCAGTTGATTGCAGGCTGATTCAAGGTTGATTCCAGGTTGATTCCAGGATGATTCCTGGTTGATTCGAGGATTATTCTAGTTGATTACAGGTTGATTCCAGGTTGACTCCAGGCTGAATCCAGGTTGATTCCAGGTTGATGGCAAGTTGATTCCAGGATTATTCCAATTGACTCCAGGTTGATTCCAGGTTGACTCCATACTGAATCAGGCTGGTCAGCAGTTAACTGGTGACAGACTGGTCAGTAGTTAACTGGTGACAGACTGGTCAGCAGTTAACTGGTGGACCTTGTTCTCCCAGCCCTGCAGGACAGCAGCTGGTCTTGGTTCAGAGTTCATCCTGGACCTCTTGTGTGTGTCTGGTCTGGTGTGCAGGTGCGAAGCCGGATCCGACACCTGGGTCCAGTGCAACGACTCCCCGGTCAACGTGTGCAAATACCCGGTTCACGGGCTGAGCGTGGGCCGCTCCTACCACTTCCGCGTGCGAGCCGTGAACAAGGCCGGCGTCGGCAGGCCGTCGCGCCGGACCGAGCAGGTGACGGCCATCGACCCCGCGAGAGCGATCGGCTGCAAGGTACCGAGCAAGGTAAACGCCGCAGGGAGCGGAGTCTCATGCTCACACCTCTCCTCTCCCGCAACAGTGATAAAAATCCACGGGAAATACGACGTAGTGATCAGAGCGGACGACCTGGAAGGTAGAACGGCTCAGACCCGCCGGGGACTAACGCCCCCCCCCCCCCCAAACTGATCACACAGCAGGACACACCCCTCTCCACAGCATGAGCCCCTCCCCCGCCTCCCGAGAGACCCTCAGGAAGTCCCAGTGTGACCCTTCAGCATAAAACCGGCGCTGCACCACTTCCCCCTCTGCACTTCTAAAACCCGTCCTGTAACTTTTGCGGGGCGACATGTTTCAACTCCGTCGTCTGATTCCCACTGAAATTCCTCAAAAACCTGCACTCCAGTGAAACCCGTGACTCCCTTTAACCGGACTGTAACTCATCCCCGTTTGGACGGTTTGTTCTGCTGCAGAAGTCCCTCATCGCAGTCCTCAGTTGGATCTTTTTACGTTATTTTTATCCAGATAGTTTTTAAAATCTTCTTTAAAGCGATCCGTAGTGAAAGTGTGGATTAGAACGTGTCCACCAAAGTGTTTTGGGGTTGTTGGATTGTGTATTGATGAGTTTGACGAGGCGGAACCCAAATACCATCCACTTCCATTGTGTCCGTCCCGAAAACCTTCCCCGACTCGCCTCTGGATAAACAACAGCTCGCCCTCACAAAACAGTAAGTCTGCTGTTCTAATGACTGAGGAGTTGAGGTCAATGGGCCAATTTGCCAAAATGTTGAAGTATCGCTTTAAGTGAAGGCTAAATAATCTTTTACTCAATAAGAAGTTTATGATTTCTCAGCCTCCGAGCGCCACAAGAACGACTGGCGTTTCGTTTGTTGAGATTTCAGTTGAATCATTGAATTCCTGAACTTTAGGATTAAACGTTGACGTTTCTCAAATCTGGCGGGCGATGACGTTTCTGTGTGCAAGAAAGCTGCAGGTCTAGAAATAACGCGACAGGAAGCAGCTGGCAGGTCAGGGTGTTCAGTGAGGAGTCAGCCCTTCAAAATAAAACATGTCCGGGTGTCCGGCTCCGCTCCAGCCGGCCGCTGAGCCGGAGCTGGTTCTGGACTCAGCTTCATGGAGCTTCGGTGTCGGTTCGCCCAAACGGCCCGATGTGAGACTTCTGCAGCCGCCGCCGCCGTTTTTGGCCCCTGCTTCACCGCGGTTCCCTCCCGATCCAGGCTACGTCACGCTCCCGGGCGAGCCCACGGGCGTGCACGTGTCCGAGCGCTGCAGCGGCTTCGTGGTGCTGAGCTGGACGCCGCCCAGCCCCCGCGGCGCCGCCCCCCTGTGGTTCGTTGTGGAGAAGGTTCGTGTGGCTCGCCGCTCCCCGCCGCCCGGCGGGACGGCGGCCGTCGCTCAGATCCTCGGTCTGAAGGTGGCGTGTGACGTGCACCGTCGGGGCGCAGCTTCGTTCAGGATGGGAAATCCAGGAGAGGTTAAAAAAAACAGAAAAACCTTTAGGGTTTCGTGAAAACTCGATATCTTAACGCTGGAACAGGAACCGAGACCAGAAGAGTCGGATCGTCTGGAGCTGCGAAACAGGAAAACTCCCCAGATGAAGGAAAATGTCTTTAAAAAGATCAAACAAGCCGGGCTGCGTTCACAATCTGCCGCCACCGGCATTCACTCGTTCATCGCTCGCTAGTTTCCACACAAAAACCTCTGTACCGATCCGTTTACTGTATTTCTGATTGATTGATTGACTGGTTGGTTGGTTGGTTGGTTGACTGACCGAAGTCCGTGGAGCTGTCCCGGCTGTCCCGGCGATCCCGGCTGTCCCGGCGGTCCCGGCTGTCCCGGCTGTCCCGGCGGTCCCGGCGGTCCCAGCGGTCCCGGCAGTCCCGGCAGTCCCAGCTGTCCCGGCTGTCCTCTGTTCAGACCGGCTCATATCAGCTGGAACTGAAACAGACGCAGCACATAGTGGACGTCTTTAGGAGGACGACCCACACGAGGCCATGGAGCCGCTCGTTGAACACCCCTGTGCTGTAAACAGTGTTGTCACAGATGACTTGAAAAGGTAATCCAATTACTGATTACTCATCAAAAAGGTAATCTAGTTACTTCACTGATTACTTCAATGTCAAGGTAACTAAGTTACTTTAAAAGTAACTTAGGTACTTTTTACCGATTTCCTCCCTGTGCTGCCTCAACATAAGAATGGCAGCTGGTTGTTTCAATAATACTTTATTGAAAGTGCAGAATCTGAAACCTGAACATGTTGTTTTGTTTCTGTTTCTTCGGCTTTACAACAGAAACTGGTGTAAAACAACTACAGCTGCAGGCTGGTCTGACACCATGAAACTGGAAACTGTTTCGGAAAATCAGCTTTATGAGCGAGGCCGATCGCAGGAACTGTAAACAGAGCCGTGCACGCCCGGAGAGGAGCCACAGGCGTTTCCTCTGGAGAAGCTGTCGAGCAGGGAGGATGGTTCTGGCGCGTCACTCCGTAACAGACGCTTGGCTCCGTCTTTCGAGAAAATCCTGTATGACACCTTAACATACGTGACCGGGGGTTCTGTCCTCCCCTGGGAAACGTGACATGCGACGTCACTCCCAGATGCCAGAGAAACATTTTCTCTTAGAAATCCACTCTTGAGTCAACAGTCAGTTAAATGTGCTGTTGCACCATTGTTCCTGAAGGTGGCGCTCTAAGATTAGATAGGGGGCTGAAGCCAGCCTGTTGGTGTTGTGTTCAGGACTGTTGGAGAGGTTGAGTGGAGCGTTTTGGCGTGGGTTCTGGCCGCTGCAGTAGCCCTGTGTTGTTGATTGTCTGCTTGGCCTCGACCCGGGACGTCTGGGGCTTCGTGGATCGCAGAACGTTACAATATATTCTGAGGCAATAACAAATAGTAACGCGCAGTCACTCAGGAAACTAACTTAATCTGATTACTGGTTTGGAAAATGAACGCGTTAGATTGCTCGTTACTGAAAGAAAGTAATCAGATTGAAAATAACGCATTAATTAGTATCGCGTTAGTGACAACACTGGCTGTGAATCCAGACGGCTTCTCGTCAGCAGCCTGGAGGCTGTGCAGTGACAGCCGGTGGCCACTGGGGGGCAGACGCTCTCCCTCGGAAATGACACTTCAGCTTTTTGTGACTCGGCGGTTTAAGTTGTTCTTCTGGTGAAAAGATGGGTTTTTGTCCACGTGGACAGAAGACAGACCTCATCGGAGACACGAGACACGCCTGTCTTCAGGCCTCAAGAACTCAGCAGAACCTGAAAGTACTGATTCCTGTGACTGAGGACAGAATATATTTTTTATTTCAGACGTTCTCGTCGTTCTCCCATTTTTTCCCTTTTAGTCTTTGTGAATTTATTTCAAGGCCTGTTTTTTATCTGACAGACAAAAGTGGTTTTCAGACGGAGTCGGCTGTGGAAATAAATGATCTTGTTTTAAACCTGATTTTCTGGAACGCTTCATGGACCGTCTGCAGCAGGCCCACGTGAGAGCCCCAGAACCATGGGTTGAACACCTCCTGCACACCCGGACACTGAAATGAACTGAGCTCTGAGTGATTCTACTGCATTCAGCAGGGACTGCTGTACAGCAGGGGTGTCAAACAGAGGCCCGCGGGCCAAGAAAGGCCGCCGGAGGCTGTGCTGCGGCCCCCTCAGACTTTCCAGAACAGATGAGACGCTGCCACGGCGAGGGTAGCTGGATGCTATAACGCTAGCCTCGCGGCCAGGCTGTCAGAAGTGGGGATCATGTTGGGACCGAGTCCTGGAGCGAGCCGGAGGACCTGCTGAGGAGGAAACAGGCACCAGCACACGGAGAGCAAGGTTGGCCACACCACAGCTTTATTTGGTAACAGACACTGAAACGAGGCGTTGCGTCACGGAGGCTCTCGCTCGGCGGCGGCGATGGCTCGCGGACGTCGGCACCTGGAAGCAGAGGGAGAAGCGTCAGAGCTGGACTCCGGTCCGGCCGGTCCGGCCGTGTCGTCTCCTCCCTGGTCTAGTACTTGAACTTGACCTGCTGGCCGTCGCTGGGGGGGTAGGCGTAGTAGTACTTGTTGTAGTGCGCGTCATGCCAGAAGTCCTTGCCCTGCTCGAAGTTGCTGCTGAAGTGAGACACGGTGCCCGGCGGGGTACTGGCGGTCAGGAACAGGAAGTCGTAGTACGGATACACGACGTAGTCCGGGAACCCAGGGTGTCCAGGGAAGAACTGGCTGGCCGGGTCGTTGGGGTCCAGGATGAGGCCGCCGGGCAGCGGCACGGCGACGCCACCGCCGGCACCGGCGCCGGCGCCGGCGCCGACCGGAAGGAACGGGGATCCCTGGGTCTCCGTCTCGGTGTCGTAGTTGCCGTGTTCGAAGGGTTTCTGCATGTGAGACAGCTCGCCCGGCTGGTACAGTCCGCCGCCGCCCGCCAGGTCGCCGTGGCTCCCCGGACCGTGGCCCACCGGCACCACCGCCTGCTACCGCGCCTCCTGCTGCTCCTCCCGCTCCGCCGGCTCCTCCGGCTCCTCCCGCTCCTCCCGCTCCCTCCGGCTCCTCCGCTCCCCGGCTCCGCCCTCCGGCTCCGCCCCCGGCTCCTCCAGACGCGCCGCCGTCCACGTCGGTCAGAGGGGCGGTGGTGGTTTGAGCCAGGCCACATCTGAGGAGACGAGTCACAGCAGCTCAGACCGGCAGCGGGAGACCGCCGGCGGCGTCCTGCGGCTCTGAGGACGGCCTACCTTGGACCGCGGCCGGTCCCCGGTTCTCTGGCAGCGGACGACAGGGTAGCTGCCACCGTTAGTACACCGGCCGGCCGGAGGCGCCACCGGCGGTCTCCCGACGCCCACCCGGGAGTACGTCACCCCGACCGGGGGCGCCGCCGTGACCGGTGCTCTGGGAGTCCGAACCTGCACCTGCACAGGAGGACAGGGACAGGCTGAAGCCGGCGGATGCCGTCCGGCGGCCGGCGGGTGTCGCGCCGATGGACCTTACCTTTCTTGTACGGGAAACTGTAACTTGTACCCAGAATCAGGGTGACGATGCAAAATCCTAGTTCAAGAGAAAAGTCAGTAAAGGACATGAAAACAGAAGAAGAAGCAGCCAGCCGGTGGGCGGCGTGCGACGGCGGTGGGCAAGCGGCGGGCAGCGGCGGGGCAGCGGCGGCAGCGGTGGGCTTCGGCGGGGCGGCGGCGGGCGGTTTCCTCTTACCCTGAGCACAGGAAGCCAGCCATCGTGTCGTCTGCTGTGGCTCTGAGCCGGCACAGCTTTATAAACGCTGCCGTGGGCAGCGCCGGCCAATCAGAAGACGGGAGCTTTACTGAGCTCACAGGCAGCCGGCGGCCGGAGGATCCGCCGCCGGAAACGTGAGACGGTCCCACATTCTGGTCAGGGAACTACAGCAGCTCGGGAGAGTTGAGCTGATATCAGGAGGGTCAGCAGGTGACCGGCTCTGGTCAGCAGGTCAACCCCCCCCCCTCCGCAGCCCCCCCTGCTTCACCCAAACACTGCTGGACCCAGACTGGGGCCGACTCCCATCATGCCCTTGGGACGACTCGTTCAAACAGGAGTGTGATGATAGGAGCCAAGGACAGCAGGGCGAGCGGGGATACTGCCCCCCCCCCTGTGGATCCTTTAACCCACAGTCGGCTCAGAGCCTCTGAAGCTCAGTCAGGAGAACAGGAACCCGTCTGAAGCAGGAACCAAACCCCCCGTCCCTCCGTTCCTCCATCCCTCCATCTCTCCATCCCTCATCCCTCCGTCCCTCCGTCTCTCCGGTCCCTCCATCACTCGTCCCTCCGTCCCTCCACCCTCCATCTCTCCGTCCCTCCATCCTCAACCTCATCCCTCACGTTCCCACCGTCCCCCATCCTCAGTCCCTCTGCTCCCTCCGCCCTCCATCCCCCTGCCCTCTGTCCCCCCGTCCCTCCATCCCCGTCCCTCTGTCCCCCCGTCCCTCCATCCCCACCGTCCCTCTGTCCCCCCGTCCCCCCGTCCCCCGTCCCTCTGTCCCTCTGTCCTCCATCCCCCCCGTCCCTCTGTCCCCCGTCCCTCTGTCCCTCCGTCCCTCTGTCCCCCCGTCCCTTGTCCCTTCCATCCCCCCGTCCCTCTGTCCCCCCTTCCCCCCGTCCGTCTGTCACCCCGTCCCTCTGTCCCCCCGTCCCCCGTCTCTTCAGGGGGTTCCAGATGTTCGGTCCTCTGTCTGGATCTACTCTGGTCCTCTCTGATATCTGAGCAGCCAAAACACCATAAATCTACAAAATGTCCCAGAAGTCTTTGCTCGGCTCTCCAAGTCCTTCATTCAGGTGTCCATGTCCCCCGGGGCCACAGGAGACATGAGTGGAAGAAGGTGTGTCTCTCAGGAGCTCAGTCAATGATCAGGACAGGAGCCAGGACACAGGAAGTCCAACTGGGACACTCCCTGAAGTCCAGCTGGACCCCGGTGGGAGTCCTGGACCCAGACCTGTCCTCTGGAGGGACCGTCTGATGGATCTACCCAGTGGGAGGACTGGATTCTGGATTCTGGTCTGGCTTGGTTTTGGGGGTTGGACTCAGTCCCTGGTTCCAGTCAGAGGACCGGGAGGACACTCCTGTCGGTCCTGCCCGCGGACTGGTTTCAGTTCTACTTCTGGAATCCGTAGTTCCTGTGCTGGACCGTCCAACGGACTGTCCTCAACATAGTCCTAGGCTTTACTTCTTATTGTCTCATGCTAGCTGTTGCCAAAGCTGTCCGTCCCTGGGAGAGGGATCCCTCCATACTGTGGTTCTCCCCAAGAGTTCTTCTTTTCCCACTAGGTTTCTGGAGGTTTTTCTTGCCGGATGTGAGGGTCTAAGGCGGTGGTTGCTTCGTTTTGTCTCATTACTGTGAATCTGACATATTAACATTATGCTTATTCACTGTTTTTATTTTTACCAACCAATGTAACATCTTGAAGCCTCTGAGGCAGCTGTTGTTGTGATACTGGGCTGTACAGAAATACATTGATTGATTGATTGATTGAGAGGAACCGGGACGTTCTGGAGTTTGGAGGTGAGCCCTTCCTGATCCAACATGGCTGCACCAGGGCTCAAAGCAGGTCCACGAACACCGGGACGGTCCAGTCCATCTGTCCTGCTTGGATTCCAGACCTGGACCTCTGGGATCGATCAGACCAGGTCCAGCAGAGACCCCTCCGCACCGTGACCCTTTTCATAGCCGGGAAACGGTTCCTGCTTCTGAGCCGAGCTGAGCTGGATCTGCCCGAGATCTGCTCAGACTGACGAGTCCGGGTCAAATCAGCTGGCTCAGCTGCAATCAGCTGGTTCTCCGGGTTCTATCTGCACCAGGACGGGTTCTGTCTGCAGCAGGACGGGTTCTGTCTGCAGCAGGACGGGTTCTATCTGCAGCAGGACGGGTTCTGCCTGCAGCAGGACGGGTTCTATCTGCAGCAGGACGGGTTCTGCCTGCAGCAGGACGGGTTCTGTCTGCAGCAGGATGGGTTCTGCCTGCAGCAGGACGGGTTCTATCTGGGTTCTGCCTGCAGCAGGACGGGTTCTGTCTGCAGCAGGACGGGTTCTGCCTGCAGCAGGACGGGTTCTCCTGTGATTACAGATGTTTTCCGTCCTCTCAGGAATCTCAGGAATGTCGGCTCTTCCACCGCTATCGGCGGAATTCTTGACGTGGATCAAACCGATGTGACGACTCAAAACATGAGCAGGATGCCAGCTGAGCAGGAACCTCGGAGAACCCTGGAGACCTGGAGCAGGAACCTTGGAGAACTGGAGCAGGAACCCCGGAGACCTGGAGCAGGAACCCCGGAGAACTCCAGCTGCTTCAGGATCCAGATGCTTTGATTTGGCGATTATAAATCGATTTTTTTTTGTTCAAAATGTTTTTTTTTCCATCCAAATCTTTACAGACTTCATCGGAGTTTTATGTTGAGATGAAATGTTCTGAGTCTGGTGAAACACTCCCCCTCCATGAAGACGTGAGCCGGTCTGCTCTCGGTTCTACAGGAGACTGGACCGTCAGTGTAGTTCTGGTTTCACTGGTTCTGTAGGTTTCGTCCAGTTTCCGGTTTATTGAAGTGGCTTCAGGTCTTCAGGCCTTCCAGACTCGTCAGCTCAGCAGTAAATCCTGAAGACTCTTCTTTATTACGCTGCTTTTTATTGAATTTTCTGTATTTTAAGGAGACTTGAGGATGAAACAGCAAAGAAAGTTCCCCGTAAAAAACGTTTGAACCAGAAGTGATTTTTGTTATTTTGGGGAAATATTTCTCCTGAGAGTCGGTAGATATTTAAGTTCTTCTCGTGGTTCTGCTGCTGAAGCAGTGAACCGGGTCAGAATCCAGTCGTCAGACTGTGCCGGCTCCGGTGGAGCAGGAACCGCCGCCGGGACGCCAACAGGTCAAAGGTCGAGCGTCAGGAGAAGTGCCGCTGATTGTGCTCGTTCTGTGGAGAACAGGAACGTCTGAAAACTGGGGAACGTTTTGGGTTTTCCCACTAACGGGACGAAGCGAAGCGGCAGCAGAGCGATCAAAGCTCCGGCTCCGGCGTCCGCTCGGCCGCCTGTTTTACCCAAACAAGCTGAGATAGCGGCGGCCGCAGCACCTGGCTCTCCGCTTGGCCCTGTTTTGGCTACCCGGGCGGATCCTGACCTTGGAGCCTGAAGCCGGTCCCTCCAGACCCTCCAAAACCCGCTTCAGAGTCCTTTATCTGGAGCTTCAGGACTCTGAAGACAGCAGAGCTTAACCCTCAGTGTCCCTCAGTGTCCCTCAGTGTCTCTTGGTGTCTCTCGGTGTCTCTCAGTGTCCCTCGGTATCTCTCGGTGTCTCTCGGTGTCCCTCGGTGTCTCTCGGTGTCTCTCGGTGTCCCTCGGTGTCTCTCGGTGTCCCTCGGTGTCCCTCGCGTCTCTCGGTGTCTCCCGGTGTCCCCGGTCTCTCGGTCGGTATCTCTCGGTGTGTCCCTCGGTGTCTCTCGGTGTCTCTCGGTGTCGCTCGGTGTCCATCGGTGTCTCTCGGTGTCTCTCGGTGTCCCTCGGTGTCTCTCGGTGTCCCTCGGTGTCCCTCGGTGTCTCTCAGTGTGTCCCCTGTCTCTCAGTGTCTCTCGGTGTCTCTCAGTGTCCCTCGGTATCTCTCGGTGTCCCGGTGTCTCGGTGTGTCCCTCGGTGTCTCTCGGTGTCTCTCGGTGTCCCTCGGTGTCTCTCGGTGTGTCCCTCGGTGTCTCTCGGTGTCTCTCGGTGTCTCTCGGTGTCCCTCGGTGTCCCTCGGCGTCTCTCGGTGTCTCTCGGTGTCCCTCGGTGTCTCTCGGTGTCCCTCAGTGTTCCTCGGTGTCCCTCGGTGTCTCTCGGTGTCTCTCGGTGTGTCCCTCAGTGTCCCTCAGTGTCCCTCGGTGTCCCTCGGCGTCTCTCGGCGTCTCTCGGCGTCCCTCGGCGTCTCTCGGCGTCCCTCGGTGTCTCTCGGTGTCTCTCAGTGTCCCTCGGTGCCTCTCGGTGTCCCTCAGCTTCTCTCGGTGTCTCTTGGTGTCTCTCGGTCCTGAGCGACCCGTTTTGAAGTCCTGCAGCTCCTGAACTTGGTTTTCATGTCGGTTTCTTGGATTTGCGGTTCGCTCAGTGAAGCTCGCTGGTCAGGGATAGCAGAAGACCAGGTTTCCCAGGGAGACCGTCTTCTACCGGCAGACTCCGGGCCGTCTCCACCAGCCGGTCGGGGTTCGGACTCCGCCGGTGTGTTCGGTTTGTTGGCAGAGTAACTTAAAGCTTCAGTACTCGTGCAGTTCATAGAGTTCCACCGTGACTCCTCTGAAGATGCCTTGAAGGCATTGACTCCCGTCAGCTGGAACCATCCAGAACCGACCCAGACCCATCAGGTCCGGAGAAACCGGTTTGCTGGAAGGGACGATTCCCCCGGCTGGTCTCTGCCTCATGGCTGCCAGGACCCTGGTCATCTGGCATGGAGGCTCCTGGTCCAGATCCCACCTCCCAGGGAAGGGGGGTGGAATCTGGAGTATTGTATTTAATGTAGTAGTTAATATTATTTTATTTGAAGAATCTACTTTTCATTCAACTTCGTTTTTATCAGAAACAAATAAAGGAGAAGGTAGAACGGCAGAAAGAGCCTGGTCTCTATGTTCATCTTAAATACCGTAGATTTCAAGAACACTCCAGTTTATCAGAGCCAGCTTGGGACGACGGCGAGCCCCGGCGGTGCAAACACACTCCAGGGAGCGGTGGATTGTTTCGGAGGGAGTGTGTCAGGATGAGACGGCTCCTGAGCCGATCAGCTGATCACTGCCCCGAAAGAATCCAGACCGTCTTCCTGTAGAGCTGCTGCTGTTTCAGACCCGTCCTTAGCATCTCCCCCCCCCCCACCCCCCTCCCCCCGCAGTGCTTAGCGGGCTCTGGAGCCTGGCAGCGGATCAACACCGCCGTCCGGCTGCACTCCCCCGTTACCCCGTCTTTGACTTGCAAGACGGACAAAAGTACCAGTTCAGGGTTTACTCTGTCAACCGGTTCGGCTCCAGCGAGGCCTCGGAGCCCTGCGAGCCCGTCCAGAAGGGGGACGAGGACGGTAAGAGCCGGGACGCACACACACACACACACCCAACACAACACACACCACACAACACACACACACACACACCACACACACACACTCCACAGACAAGCACAACCCCGCTCAGTTCACCAGAGGTTAAGGACGGACTGACTGTGTTTCAGGCGCTGCCGTGGCGATCGGTACGTACAGACCAACAACCCATCAACACCCAAACATCACTGTTTCACACACTTGTGTGGTCACACATCTCAGTAGCGCACTGGTTCTGCACACACACGTGTGTTTTACCGATGCGCCGTCACACTCCACAGTCCGGTGTGTGTTTGTGCACGTGACGCACAGTCGACAACAGGTGATGCTCGTCTTGACCACTGCACGCTGCAGAACCTTCACTGTGTGAAATATTCCGGACTGCTGCCTCATCGGGGAGCGTCCGGACGGGAAACAGAAGCTTTGATACAGGATGCAGCAGGATGTCGGCCGTCATGGTGTCGGCCTGGTTTCCAGATAGATGAGCGAGTATCGTCAGCGTAGTCTGACTCCATGATTTATCTCACTGCCTTCATCTGATGGTTTTTATTTCAGAAGTAACATTTTTACCCTGAGAGCTTCCAGAAAAGGGAAATGTTTCAGAATTCTGTATCAAATATTCCTTTTTCTTTGCATGCTGGATTTCCCTCCGTTGTTCATCAGTTGGACTTCAGCTCAGATTTATTGACAACACTTTATTAACTGTGGTAAACACTGTCATGAGATGAAAAAGTGTCACTTCCTGTCTGATATGAAGTCCTGTTACTAAAGACAGATTGATCTTTTAAAACCAGACGTTTGTCTTCTCCATTCAATTCACTGTAAGCATTAACCTGAGTGTCTCTGCTGAGTCGACTCTCAGAGCCTGAAGCGTGGAACCCGAACGCAGAGAGCGGTTCTTCATCTGTGACGTCCGATCCTCTATTTTATTTAACTATAAAATATAACAGATGACGCCAGTATTCTGCTTCTGTTGCACTCTACCCATTGAAACATTCTTTTAGATTTGTTTGGCATAGTTTGTGTGAAATATTAGTTTTCTCATCCCTGAAACATCTGGAGCAGCAGTTTAAAGATGGAAAACTGACTGCATTAAAACTAATCAAGCAGGCGTTATGGGGATAGAACAGCTAAGCTCTTCTTATGAAAGAGTTCCAGTTTTATTTTTGCACCTCAGACCATCAGTGTTTCTGAATGTCCTCGTGTTGTTGGTGTCTGACTGAACCGGCGTCTCACGGCTGTCCCTCTGCCGGACAGGCGTCCCCTCGGCTCCCGGGAAGGTGGTGGCCACCAGGAACACCAAGTCCTCGGTGTTTGTGCAGTGGGCGACGGCCCGCACACCCCAAGCACCTGGTGGGGTACTACATCGACGGCCGCGTGGTCGGAGCCAAGGACTGGTTCGCCTGCAACCACAAGCCCTTCAAGCACAACAGGTGAGTGGCGGCTGTCCAGGTGTCTGGGATGGACGTCCGGTGTGTCTGGGGCGTCAGGTGTGTCTGGATGGACGTCTGGGGTGTGGGATGGACGTCCGGGTGTGGCTGGATGGACGTCCGGGTGTGGCTGGACCATTGTCCTGGACCGATGGTTTTATTTGGAGACATGCTCAGACCAGGAGCCGCCTTGTGGTCCCTTCGTGTGGAAGTGGCTCACTTTCCCATTCAGACGCTTGTGGCTCGGTTGGTCCAGTGGTCATCTCTCAGAAGGAAGGTTCCGGGTTCGATTCCCCCATCTCCCCCTGTGCACATCTGAGTGTGTCCTTGAGCAAGGCAGGCAGCCTAAGCTGGTCCCTGAGCTGGTGCTGGAGTGTGAACAGTTGCCGTCAGCGGCCGGAGCAGCGACCTCCGGTTAGCACCGCGGCGTTCCCCAGAATCTGTTGGATGGTTTGGTAAAATGTGTGTGTGTGTTGTGTGTGTGTGTGGTGTGTGGTGTGTGCGCGTTGCTCAGGTTCGTTGTCCATGGTTTGATCCCCGGAAGAGAGCTACGTGTTCCGCGTCCAGGCCGCCACCTGTACGCCTGAGCGACGAGTCCCAGGAGTCGTCCCCCATCGCCGTGGAGCCAGGCCCTGGGTTAAGACGGCCGCCGCCTGGCGAGCGGGGGTTGGGGGGCTGGGGGGTGTAGCGGTGTAGCGGGCGTAGCGGGTGTAGCTGACACTGTCTCACTGTCCTGCAGGGAAGGGGGTGGAGGGGAGTACGGTACGTACAGCTGGAGGGCTCACCCTGCCTTCCACACGAGTTCATCACAGGAGTGACTTAGTTCAGATCCCCTCACAGAGCACCGCGCCCGTGTGTGTGTGTGTGTGTGTGTGTGTGTGTGTTTGTGTGTGTGTGTGACTGGCATTGACTCTGTGTTTGCCGTGCAGCCACCCCCAGCGCGCCGTACGGCCTCAGCCTGCTGAGCAGCGACGGCGCCTCCATCACGCTGGCCTGGAAGCAGCCCCGGCACTGCGGCGGCTCCAAGGTCAACGCCTACTACGTGGACCGGCGCCGCGCCGACGCGCTGGCGTGGAAGGAGGTCAACCTGGCGCTATCACCGAGCGAGTCTGCACCGTGAGTGGGCACCAGACGCAACACACCGCCTCAAGGCGCTTCCCAACCGCGGCTCAAGGACCCGGCGGGGGGCCGGCTCCGGTCGCAGAGCGGGACCAAGGCTTCGGCGCCGCGAGGCGGGAAAACACCCAACACACCTATCACACACACTTTCCTCTGGCAGGGCCGGGTCGGAGCTGAGAAACCGCTCCCGGCAGTGTGTGCGTGTGTGTGTGTGTGTGTGGTGTGTGTGGTGTGTGTGTGTGTGTGTGTGTGTGTGTGTGTGTGTGTGTGTGTTGTTCTTGAACATAGTGAATAGTGAGGACCAGGATGAGTTTTAAACCACCTGACTGGGGATGTTTCAGCAGGTCCTCACTTCCTGACGGGCCTTTATCAGGGGCAGGACTTTGGCAGGGTTTTGGGTCAGAACCAGGTTTAGGTTAGGGTTAGGTTTAGAACCAGGTTTAGGGTCTGGGTCTGGGTCTGGGTCTGGGTCAGGGGCTGGGAAATGCATAGTGTAAATGAGAGTCCTCACAACTATAGCAGTACAAACGTGTGAGTATGTGTGTGCATCCGTGTGTGCATCCGTATGTGCGTGCCTGCGTGTGTGTGTGTGTGTGTATGTGTGTGTGAGTGTGTTTGTGTGCTTCCTGAATGTTCTTCCATCCTGCTGTTTTTCACATCGTGTGTGTGTGTGTGTGTGTGTGTGTGTGTGTGTGTGTGTGTGTCTCTAGGTGGAGAACCTGACGTCTGGAACCTTCTACGAGTTCAAGGTCCAGGCCGGGAACATGGCGGGCGTCGGACTACCATCCGCTCCCAGCGCGCCCATGAAGTGTGAAGCCTGGACCATGGAGGAGCCAGGTGCTCAACTACGGCCGGTCCGCCGGAGCCCTTCAGGTCCGGCGTCAACTAACCCCGCCCCGTCTCCTCCCCCCCGCCCGCCGCCAGGCCCCGCCTACGACCTGAGCTTTCAGCGAGGTCAGAGGTCAGTCGCTGGTGCTGCTGTGGAGGGCCCCGGTCTACACTGGAGCGGCCCCGTCACAGGGTACCTGGTGGACCAGGCCCAGAGGGCTCGGCGGACTTCGCCACCGTGACCCCGGAGGCCGTGAATCAGCGCTTCCTGCAGGTCGGTCTCCGCCCCTTGGACCGATCCCGGTCCGGCTGGTTCTCGCCAGCGGACGGACGCCGTCGTCCAGGGAAGTCAGGCCGTCCTCTGGTGTCCTCTGTCCAGGTGACAGGGCTGGAGGAGGGGGAGACCTACGTCTTCAGAGTCCGAGCCGTCAACGCCAAAGGCGTGGGGAGGGCATCCAGCCTGTCAGACCCAGTCTGCGCCCGAGCCCTCCCAGGTGAAACACCTGGTGTCCTCCGGACTTCACGGGACCGGCAGAATCTTTCAGAGAGTCTCCTCGGTTTCCTCCGGGCCTTCCTCAGTCCGTCTCCTCTGATCCGAGTCCGTCCCCGTCTCTCGCCTCCAGGCACCAAGGAGATCGTGGCCGGCGTGGACGAGGAGACTGGGACATCTTCCTGTCCCTGGAGGCCTGCGAGATCTCCCAGACGTCCAAGTTCGAGTGGTCCAAGAACTACAAGCCCATCGGGGACTGTCCCCGGGTGGCCGTCAGCACCAAGGGCAGGACGTAAGCCCCCCCCCGCCACACACACACACACACACCACACACACACACACACACACACACACACACACACACACACACACCGGCCTCAAGGACGAGCCGCTCTTGATTTGGGTTCCGCCGCGGAGAACCGGCCTTGAGGAACAAGACGTTCTTCTGTTCAGCCCAAAACTAAAGCAGCAGCAGGAAAACAGTTTCCTGGATCCGGTTCAGGTTCTGGACTCCAGCTGCAAACAGTAGGGAGCAGACATGAACCAGCAGAGCAGAACCAGGTTTGCAGTATGTCCTCCGGTAGGTTCCAGACCCTGAGCCCCGTCTGAACCACAGACAGAACTCGGCAGGACACGGAACTGTTCCTCAAACACTTGAACATCGTCGGTTCCAGACCAGGTCCCGTCAGCCGGACCGGGCTGTGGAGACGAGATTGGCTCTCAGGACCCCGGTCAGGCTGACAGGACCGGTCCGGACCGGACCGGCCTCCTGACCCTCCTGCCCCCCTGCAGCTCCAGACTCACCCTGACCAGCCCCGACAAGGCCGACCTGGGCCGCTACTCCGTGGTGGTGACCGATACCGACGGCGTCTCCGGCAGCCACACCCTCACCGAGGATGGTATGGCAGGACGCTCCGGCTGTCCCCTCTGTCCCCCCTGTCCCCTCTGTCCTCTCTGTCCCCCCTGTCCTCTCTGTCCCCCCTGTCCTCTCTGACCCCCTGTCCCCTCTGTCCCCTCTGTCCCCCCTGTCCCTCTGTCCTCTCTGTCCCCTCTGTCCCCCTGTCCCCCCTGTCCTCTCTGTCCCCTCTGTCCCCCCTGTCCCCCCTGTCCCCTCTGTCCTCTCTGTCCCCCCTGTCCCCTCTCTGAGGACTTCTGTTTTCTGTCTCCAGCCTGAACACCATGCTGGAGCTCAGCTACGCCATCAGACACCCCGGTGAGTCCCCGTCCCAGACCCCCGTCCTCAGACCCCCGTCCCCAGACTCCTGTCCTCAGACCCCGTCCTCAGACCCCTGTCCTCAGACCCCCGTCCTCAGACCCCTGTCCCCAGACCCCCGTCCTCAGACCCCCCGCCCCAGAGTGCTGTCCACTCGCAGCGTCTGACTTCACCTGACCTGGTCCTGCTCTCTGTCCCGGTCCCGGTCCCCGGTCTGGTGCAGTGGTCCCTCTGAAGCACGGCCTGAACTACGAGATCCTCCCTAAAGGCCACGTCCGCTTCTGGCTGCAGGCCGTCAAGCTGTCTCCGTCCGTCTCCTACCGCTTCATCGTCAACGACAAGGAAGTGAAGAGCGGCGAGGTACGGTTCCCCCGCCGCTTCCCCCGCCGGTTCCCCCGCCGGCGGCGCTCATGAGCCCCCTGAGTCCTGCGGTGGATTTCAGCTGAATGGAGCAGTTAAGAAGAGCAACAGCTGGACGTAAACAACACAAAGAGCCCGGAGAGCAGGAAACTGCAGAGTCAGCAGATCTCGTTCTGGACTCAGAGTCACGGAAAGAAAGTTACTTTAAAAACGTCCAGGTTCCAGTCCTGGATCACCCCCAGCTTCAGTCCCTCTGAGCCTCCAGAGCTGGATCACAGCTAGACCAGCAGGATCTTTCCTGGTCCTGCTGGATCCCTGCTGGTCCAGCTGGGTCCCTGCTGGTCCTGCTGGGTCCCTGCTGGTCCAGCTGGGTCCCTGCTGGTCCAGCTGGGTCCCTGCTGGTCCTGCTGGGTCCCTGCTGGTCCTGCTGGGTCCCTGCTCAATAAAGCTGCATGACTGAGTGTACAGATTTGGAGAGTTTCTGAACAAAGTAGTAAAATGTGTGAAGTGGTGATACCGGTGAATTTTCACCAAACACACACACACACACACACACACACACACACACACACACACACACACACGCCTGTTGTGGTCTCAGGGCTTTAAGATCAGCCACGATGTGGCGACCGGAGTGGTCCAGATGGTGGTGGAGAACTTCACCAGGGCCAACGAGGGAACCTACACGGTCCAGATCCACGACGGAAGGCCAAGACCCAGAGCTCCCTGGTGCTGGTGGGAGACGGTGAGGGAGCACACACACACACACACACACACACACACTTTTGTCTTTATATCCTCGTGGGGACCTTCCATTGACTCCCATTCATATCTAACCCCTGACCCTGACCCTAACCCTAACCCACACCAAAACAAAGCGTAGCCCTAAAGAAATGTTTTGAACTTTTACTTTTTTCAGTAACAACATGGTCAAAAAAACACTGTTTCCTCTCATTAGGACCCAAAAAATGTCCCCACGAGGCACATCGTGCCGGAATTTCCTATCTTTAAATGTCCCCACAAGGATGGAAAAACGTGTACACACACACACACACACACACACACACACACACACACACACACACACACACTGCAGTGACTGAAACGTTGTGTGTTTCAGTGTTCAAGGTGGCTCTGAGGGAGGCGGAGTTCCAGAGGAAGGAGCACATCAGGAAGCAGGGTAGGCTGTGGCGGCGCTCCTGCAGCCCGCTGACCTTTGACCTGACCTGATGAAATGCTGCATGAGAGACGGTGGATCCCTGATCGGGGATGTGTCCTCCTGTGATTTCAGGTCCTCATTTCTCGGAGTATCTGTACTTCACCGTGTCGGAGGATTGTACCGTCCTGCTGGCCTGCAAGGTACCGACCGGGATGGAGCTGAGCTGCAGTCCCGCTCAGCGCCACTAGAGGGAGCAGTCCTCTCTGCTGCCCCCGGTGGACGCTGGCGGCTCCGCCCTGACGCTGCGCTCTGCTTCCTGCTTCCTGCTCCCAGGTGGCCAACGTGAAGAAGGAGACGTCCTTCCACTGGTTCAGGGAGGACGAGGAGATCGTCCCCGAGACTCCGCCCAACGTCCTGTCTGGAGGCTGCGCCCTGCCCATCCCTCTGGTAACGAGGCCCCGCCCATCTCCACAGCGCTAGCTAGTTAGCTACAGTTTGGCTCTGGGGCCAATGCTAGTTAGGCTAATGCTAGTTAGCTGTAGCTTGGCTCTGAAGCTAATGCTCGTGAGCTACAGCATGGATCTGAGGATAAAGCTAGTTATCTATAACTTAGCTCTGAGGCTAATGCTGGTGAGGCTAATGCTCATGAGGCTAATGCTAGTGAGGCTAATGCTAGTGAGCTAAAGCTTGGTTCTTCAGTTAATGCTAGTTGCACTCATACTGTTTGACTCTAACTTGGTTCTGAAGCTAATGCTACTTAGGCTATTGCTAGTGAGCTACAGCATCGCTCTCAGGCTAATTCTGGCTAGACAAATGCCGATTAGCTTTAGCTTGGCTCTGAGGCTATTGCTAGTTAGGCTAATGGTAGTTAGCTTTAGCTTGGCTCTGTAGCTAATGCTAGTGAGCTAGCATTGACGGCAGCATCACGGCGTCTCGGCTCGGCTCCCAGAGTTTTGTTTCCACTGTTCTTTAGATTTTTGCATTAAAAAAATGGGTTTTCTTTTCTTATGAAGAATTATTTTTGTCCCGGATTGGAGCCTCCTGCGGGCCGGTTTTGACCCACGGGCCTTAAGTTGGACACATCTGGTGCAAAACATGTCACAGCATTATATCATCTTTTTAATAAATAAAACTTTATTGTAGACTGATGATGAATATCCTGAACAAACGTGGAGTACAGCATCACACGAGGCAGTTTTATGACAAAATACAGTTTTTTCTTTAAAGAAAACTCCTGTTTCTTCATTCAAAAAAAAAAAACAAACAAAGTAGCAGAAGAAAGTTTTTTTTTTTTTTTTCAAAGCTCGCCTTCTGGCTCCATCAGGTCTGACTGATGCTTCACTGCAGCTCTGAGCTGATTGGCTGGTCTGGGACTCTGTAGCGAACCTGAGCCTGTTCAGCAGGTTCCGCTGTAAACAAGCCGACAGCGTCAGCCTGTAACAGCCTCCTGCAGAGCACCGCGAGGAACAGCCAACATTTACTGTTCGCTTCCTCAGACATGTCGAGGTTCCAGTCGTTTTACTCTGTCCGACTCTCTTGGAGTCCGTCTCCGTGGAAACAACAAACTCCGTCTCTGTGGAAACTCTCTGAGTCTGTCTCCGTGGAAACGACTGGAGTCCGCCTCCATGGAAACGCTCTGAGTCCATCTCTATAGAAACACTGAGTCCGTCTCCATGGAAACGACCGGAGTCCATCTCTATAGAAACACTGAGTCCGTCTCCATGGAAACGACCGGAGTCCATCTCTATAGAAACACTGAGTCCGTCTCCATGGAAACGACCGGAGTCCATCTCTATAGAAACACTGAGTCCGTCTCCATGGAAACGGGGACACCTGGTCCCAGTGAGGAGTTTCGGTGTACCTGGTCCTGATTGTCCTGAGCTCTTCCTGCTGTCTTGAAGCTGAGTGAATGAATGAATGAATGAATGAATGAATGAATGAATTTCCAGCTTCTCTGAAGGTGCGGGAGTTTTACGGTGTGGATCTTTGTCCAGTTCTCCAGGAAAGACCAGGGTGTGTACAAGGCTTCACTCAGTGACGACCGAGGAAAAGACACGTCTGTGTTGGACATCTCGGGCCAGGGTAAGTCCAGCTTCAGCCTCAGCTTCAGCTTCAGCCTCAGCCTCAGCTTCAGATTTAGCTTCACCCTCAGCCTCAGCTTCAGCCTCAGCCTCAGATTTAGCTTCAGCTTCAGCCTCAGCCTCAGATTTAGCTTCAGCCTCAGCTTCACCCTCAGCCTCAGATTTAGCTTCAGCTTCAGCCTCAGCTTCAGATTTAGCTTCAGCTTCAGACTCAGCTTCAGCCTCAGCCTCAGATTTAGCTTCAGCTTCAGCCTCAGATTTAGCTTCAGCCTCAGCCTCAGCATCAGCCTCAGATTTAGCTTCAGCCTCAGCTTCAGCCTCACCCTCAGCCTCAGCTTCACCCTCAGCCTCATCCTCAGCTTCACCCTCAGCCTCAACCTCAGCCTCAGCTTCAGCCTCAGCTTCACCCTCAGCTTCAGCCTCAGCCTCAGCTTCACCCTTAGCTTCAGCCTCAGCTTCACCCTCAGCTTCAGCCTCAGCCTCAGATTTAGCTTCAGCTTCACCCTCAGCTTCAGCCTCAGTCTCAGCTTCACCCTCAGCTTCAGCCTCAGCCTCAGCTTCACCCTCAGCTTGACCCTCAGCTTCAGCCTCAGCCTCAGATTTAGCTTCAGCCTCAGCCTCAGCTTCACCCTCAGCTTGACCCTCAGCTTCAGCCTCAGCCTCAGATTTAGCTTCAGCTCAGCTTCAGCCTCAGGCTCAGCTTCAGCCTCAGCCTCAGCTTCAGCTTCAGCCTCACCCTCAGCCTCAGCCTCAGCTTCGGCCTCAGCTTCAGCCTCAGCCTCAGCTTCAGATTTAGCTTCAGCTTCAGCCTCAGCCTCAGCTTCAGCTTCAACCTCAGGATAAGCTTCAGCCCTGGTGTTTCTCACTCTTCCCCTTCCCTCTGCAGTGTTTGACGATATCATCAACGCCATCGCCCGGATCGCCGGTACGTTCCGCCGCAGCAAGCAGGGAGTGAAAGAAGCTTCAGACCAGTCAGCAGCTCTTATTTTGAAAGTCCTCTAGAGGAAATGAGGGAATCCATCCACGAACATCCGGCTAACCGCCAAACGAACATTTCTAAAAGCTTTTACCTCCAGTAGCGTCGATCGGTTCTTCATCTCTGAGTAGAAATCAACATTTAAAGACGAGTGAAGGTGAACGAAGCGAATATATGTAAACAACAGGAGACACGTCCTGGTTTCACCTCAAAGTTTCCTCAAATACGCCTTAAAACCATAAAATACTGATATTATGACTAGTCTGTATCCTAAAAAATATATTCTACAACAAAATAATCTCTCTTTTTAAAATTCAGACTGGATTCTTCCCATATGTGAGTATTGTAATAATAATAATAATAATAATAATAATAATAATAACAATAATGATAATAATAATAATAATAATGATAATAATAATAATAATAATAATAATAATAATAATAATAACAACAAAATTTGTTTTATAGTTAATATTTTTTGAATTGCACATGGATATGAAACAATGTTGTGAAAATCCATCTTCAACTCAGCAGATCTCGGATTGTTTCGTCTTTTTAAAGACATGAATGATTCTTCAGAAACCGTTTGGATCCTGATCAGACCGGACCTGTTTTCCTGCAGCAGGACTCTCGGTCCTGTTCTCGGCTCTGGTTCAGCGTTTATCTGACGCCTCCTTGTTTTTCCTGGAGCTCGGCCTTCTGGCTCCCAGCAGCTGCTGTTTGTTATCAGGCTTTCTGCTGGACCGATTTCATGTTGGGGGAGTTTCTGCTGGGTGGGTTGGGGGGGGGGGGGGGGGGGGGGGGGGGGGGGGGCGGAGTCTCTTCTGGTCTGAGAGTCAGAGGGTGTATCAGAGTGTGTGTCTGAGTGTGTGACGGAGTGTGTGTCCCCAGGCGCCTCGGCCTCGGAGCTGGTGCTGCAGTGCACTCCAGAGGGCATCAGGCTGCAGTGCTACATGAACTACTACACCGAGGAGATGAAGACCGTCTGGAAGCACAAGTACTGCTGCAGCGTCTGTCTCCGTCTCACTGTCCACTGTCCACTCACTGTCCACTCACTGTCCATTCACTGTCCACTGTCCACTCACTGTCTACTGTCTACTCACTGTCCACTCACTGTCCACTCACTGTCCACTGTCCACTGTCCACTCACTGTCCACTGTCCACTCACTGTCCACTCACCTCCATCATGGAAGCAGCAGAACCTCAATTCTGCTGCTGGAAGCTTCCAGAAATTTAGCTTTTCCAAGAGGAGCTTCTAAAAATCGAGCTCCTCTTGCTTTTGAAAATTATTTTTATTTATTTTGAATATTGATTCATGATACTGCTGGACTGACGGAGGGACAGAAAGTCAAAGTAGGTAAACAAGTGAACAGAAAAGCAAACAGCAACAGAAGAGAAGGGAGAGAGTCCAGGACGGACGATCGGCTGCTGCTCCTACATGAAGACATGCCAGAGGACGTGTGACTCTTGTGTGAGATTATAGCTGGTAGTGAACGGGGCGTGAAGCTGAGGATCCAGGTGTCAAATTACACCAAAGCATCAAGACAGGTCTACCACAGATCACCATTAGTCTGACCACCACAAGAGAACAGGGTTTCTGAGTCCACAGGTAGAATGTGAAGACTGATTAAAGATCAGTGTGATCATGCAGATCATGCATGACAGTGATCATACATATATGACCTCTGACCCCTGAGAAGACCAGAAGCAGGCCAGTGAGGCCCTCAGGGCCCAGACGACCAGCAGCCATCACAGAGCCCTGATCTGAGCCCCTCCCCCAGGCAGACGGGGCCCCAGGCCATCGCCCCCCCAGTGCTCCTCCCCAGAAGGCAAGGGAACATTGAACGCCACATCCAGACCCCACCACCACCCACAGCCCTTCCCCCCAATTCCCCACTCCCCCACCCCCCACAGCTGCAGACAGATATGCACCCCCTGGAGCCAGCAGCTCTCCAACCCACAGCCAACCCAAACCCAACACCCCCCCCCCACACACACACACACACACACACCAGCAGGGCCCCAGAAACAGGGGTGTAGAAGACCCCATTGCCCGCTCCTCCCTCGCTCATGAGTGTTGATGAAGTACTATAGTAGTTGTTTACAGTTAAAATTGAGGGGCAGTAATAACACCGTGCCAAGAGCGAGGCCAAGCGGGCAATCCCACCTACCCGGGCAGCCCCCCCCACCCCCCGGCACGTTGGTGCCAAGTCCTCCAGATGTGCTTGTTGTATGTATTTGGTCGTGTCAGATGGCTAAGTGTAATTAAAACTGAGAGGCGAGCCGCCGGAGGGTGCAGTGATTGCAGTGATGCAGTGTCCACTCACTGTCCCCTGTGTCCATTCAGTGTCCACTCAGTGTCCAGTCACTGTCCACTCAGTGTCCCTCTTCAGACGGCCTTGCTGTCAAACCATGTCTCAGTGGGATTTGAGCTGCATTTCAGAGTGTTGAGTCCCGTCCAGTCTCAGACGGACAGGTTGTGTGTGGACGCTACAGGGACAGTAAGATCGCCTCGTCTGAGAAGATGCGGATTGGCGGCACGGCGGAGATGGCCTGGATGCAGATCTGTGACCCCAGCGACAAGGAGAAGGGACACTACTCCATCCAGATCTCCGACGGCATCCAGACCCACACCAGGACCTTCGACCTGTCCGGGCAAGGTCAGACCCCCGGTCCCCATCCCTTCTCTCTGATCCGGGAGGTCAGAGGTCAGATCTTCTGAGCCTGTTTTCTCGTCCAGTCTCTGAAATGTGTCCTGCTTGTATTTTCAGCGTACACCGACGCCTACGAGGAATACCTCCGACTGAAGTAAGTCCGTCCAGAGCGCCGCCTGGCTGTGTGAACGAGTGAGAGCGTTAAACTCATCCTGTCCATCCGTCTCTGTCCCGCAGGGCCGCCGCGTTCGCCGAGAAGAGTGAGTACCCGGACCCGGCCAGGCTCTTATTCTGAAGTCCGCCCTGGCGTCACAAACTCCGCCGCTGCTCCACATTTTGAACGTTGTGAATGTTTTTCTTCATGGTGCTGAACTGTTGTGTCTCCTCCGCAGACCGCGGCCGAGTGGTGGGTGGCCTGCCGGACGTGGTCACCATCATGGAGGAGAAGGTGAGGCTGGAGGCCGCTGCTCCACCAAACACAGCTGCTTCTGGGCTGATACGCCACAGAGCCGCCGGCAGCCCTGTTCCTGCAGAGCAGCTGTTCCTGAAGAGCAGCTGTTCCTGCAGAGCAGCTGTTCCTGCAGAGCAGCTGTTCCTGAAGAGCAGCTGTTCATGCAGAGCAGCTGTTCCTGTAGAGCAGCTGTTCCTGAAGAGCAGCCGTTCATGTAGAGCAGCTGTTCCTGAAGAGCAGCTGTTCCTAAGGAGCAGCTGTTCATGTAGAGCAGCTGTTCATGTAGAGCAGCTGTTCCTGTAGAGCAGCTGTTCCTGCAGAGCAGCTGTTCCGGAAGAGCAGCTGTTCATGTAGAGCAGCTGTTCCTGTAGAGCAGCTGTTCCCGTAGAGCAGCTGTTCTTGTAGAGCAGCTGTTCCTGCAGAGCAGCTGTTCATGTAGAGCAGCTGTTCCTGTAGAGCAGCTGTTCCTGCAGAGCAGCTGTTCCTGCAGAGCAGCTGTTCATGCAGAGCAGCTGTTCCTGTAGAGCAGCTGTTCCTGAAGAGCAGCTGTTCATGCAGAGCAGCTGTTCCTGTAGAGCAGCTGTTCCTGCAGAGCAGCTGTTCCTGTAGAGCAGCTGTTCCTGTAGAGCAGCTGTTCCTGCAGAGCAGCTGTTCCTGTAGAGCAGCTGTTCCTGCAGAGCAGCTGTTCCGGAAGAGCAGCTGTTCTTGTAGAGCAGCTTTTCATGTAGAGCAGCTGTTCCCGCAGAGCAGCTGTTCCTGCAGAGCAGCTGTTCCTGAAGAGCAGCTGTTCATGCAGAGCAGCTGTTCCTGTAGAGCAGCTGTTCCTGCAGAGCAGCTGTTCCTGTAGAGCAGCTGTTCCTGTAGAGCAGCTGTTCCTGCAGAGCAGCTGTTCATGTAGAGCAGCTGTTCCTGTAGAGCAGCTGTTCCTGTAGAGCAGCTGTTCCTGCAGAGCACCTGTTCCGGAAGAGCAGCTGTTCTTGTAGAGCAGCTTTTTATGTAGAGCAGCTGTTCCCGCAGAGCAGCTGTTCCTGCAGAGCAGCTGTTCCTGCAGAGCAGCTGTTCCTGCAGAGCAGCTGTTCCTGCAGAGCAGCTGTTCCATGAGCAGCAGAAAAACCAGAGAAGGGACAGAACAGGATTCACCAGACAGACCAGTAGAAACAGGGACAGACCAGTGGTGGATGGAAGTTGTTGTAACTTTTATGTTAATAGTTCTGTGTTGTGTAGTGTTGACCCCTGTGGCTGCTGTGATTTTCCTCTGTCTGTTTGACCTTTGACCCTTTCCCCCCCGTGTCCCCCCTGCAGTCGCTGAGCCTGACCTGCACCGTGTGGGGCGAGCCGACCCCCGAGGTCACCTGGTTCAAGAACGAGCAGGAGGTGGCCTCCACCGAGCACACCAAGGTCACGTTCGACGGCGGCAAGTTCGCCAGCCTGGTGATCAACAAGGTGTCGCCCGATGACTCGGGCAAGTACAGCATCAACGTGAGGAACAAGTACGGCGGCGAGTTCGTGGAGATCACCGTCAGCGTGTACCGGCACGGCGAGCAGATCCCCGAGGCCAAGGCGGGCCAGGCCAAGACCACGCCCGCGCCGCCCAAGTCCCCGGCCCCGCCCTCCAAGACCCCCACGCCCACCCCCTCCAAGTCCCAGACCCCGGCGCCCTCCGTCAAGAGCCCCACCCCCGGCTCCACTCCGGGCCCCAAGTCCCCCACCCCGGCCCCCAAGTCCCCCACCCCCACCCCCAAGTCCCCTACCCCGACGCCGCGCGGCGCCAAGTCCCCCACCCCGCCCCGGTTCATGAAGTCCCCCACCCCGCCCAGGAAGTAGAAGACGCAAAGTTCGAGCATGAGTGTGAAGTTTGGTGTGAATAGAAGTTAAAGTCCCACTTGGTGACCTGCTGACCTTTGGGGACTCCAGCCTGGCTCCTCAGCCAGGTGAGGACGTCTCAGGTGGGAAAAAAGGCAAAAAAAACTAAGCGTAGGTTGTGGTAGGTTATTGGTAACATTTAAAGAGCTGCGCCTTCCACTGGAACGCCAGTGGAACGACCGTGTTCATGGTCTGGATGTCAAAAGACAGCCGGTGTTTTGACCTTGAGGTCTATCAGTAATGTCCTTGAGGACTGAGACGAAGAGAGCCTGTCAGATAAAGGAACCCGGAGAGAAGCCCGAAGCGTCCGGTCGTCCCGGGGTGGGAATTCATGGCCAGCACCACATCATCTCACCTTCTCTATGGTCAGCTCTGTCTCATAAAGGTTCAAATGGAACCTGCAAAGTGAAGGAATTCACCTTTGACCCGAGAGGTCACGTGTCCTGCTTTCTCCCTCCCACTGAATAAACTTTACCTGTCAACCACGTGTCTTCCTGTCCTCCATCTCTCAGCCTTGCTGTTACACCACCGAAGCTTCCAGGTTCACAGGGACTTTGACAGCTCGGCAAACAAGCCTGCTCCTGAGGGCCAGGTGAGCCCGGTGGGCGGGGCTTCACGCTGTCAGCGCGAGAAAACAGGGCAGGTACGACAGGCAGGTATCCGGTTGCAAACAGATTCAAACCCACACCTTCAGAGCAGCCGGCAGGACGGAGGAGCGCTCTGGGAGAGCAGGAGCTGTTTGGTAACCATGAAGTAAGTCTGTTTATTCCTGTCTGGCGGCAGAACCCACCGGAACGCCGCCTCTCATTGATCTACAACCGCTTCGGTTACTTCAGTCTCAGGTTTTGACGTGTTTCCTCCCTGAGATCTGCTCCAGCAGCGTTCTCAGCTTCTCCGGCTCTTTACATTCCTGGTTTTTACCTGCTGGCATATTGATCACAACCCGGTGAACCAGTCGTTACCTCCTCGTCTCCTCGGCAGGTGTGATGGTTGACCGGGTGTTGATTAGCTCCGCGCCGTGTCACCTGTCACGCTGAAGCTCTGAGGGGATCGGCCGTCCATGGAGTCCAACCTGTCCTGCCTGTCCTCGCTCAAAGAGGAGGACAATGGCTTTTACGTCCAGCCGCACTACAAAGAGGCGTACCGCCTGGCCATCTACGCTCTGCTCTGCGGCGGCAAGGAGGCCTACGAGGACTTCCTGCGCGCCGAGCAGATCAACCACTTCCTGTCGGAGCAGGAGATCTCATTCATGCTGGAAAATGCGGAGCTGCCGGTCGTAGAGGATGAGTCAGACGGCCGGCGGGCGGCGGACGACGGCCGGCCCTCCACATACTTCCCCATCGAGTCGGACGAGGAGGTGCCAGACCTGGACCTGGGCTGGCCGGAGGTCAACCTGGACGGCGCCGACACCAGCATCAGCCTGCTGTTCCACCCGCCCCGGCAGAACACGCCCACCATCAAGGAGGTGGTCCGCAAGCAGATCCAGGAGGCGCGACAGGTGAGGTCCGAACTGGGGAGGGCCGGTCCGCCGGGCGGTCACTAGGTGGCGACTCATCTGAACAAAAGCTTCACGCTGCGCCTTCACCAGACAATAGCAGCTGATCAGCCACAATGAGAGGCGTTACCCAGAAAAACACACAACACTCCTCACACACACTCCTCACACTTCCAGGCAGTCAGCTGACAGGCGCAACAAACAACAACACAACTCTGCAGCTCGACCCGCTGCACCAACTCACGAAGTACACAAGAGCAGGTTTTGATCTGATGCTGCAGGGGGGTGTGTTACAGGTGGTGTGCTACAGGTGGTGTGTTACAGGTGGTGTGTTACAGGGGGTGTGTTACAGGGGGTGTGTTATAGGTGGTGTGTTACGGTGGTGTGTTACAGGTGGTGTACTGGAGGGGGTGTGTTACGGTGGTGTGTTACAGGTGGTGTACTGGAGGGGGTGTGTTACAGGTTGTGTGTTACAGGTGTTGTGTTGTCCATGCGGTCGGTGTCTCGCTGTCCTACTTTCTTCTGAGAATTAGACGTCCTGGAGGATGGCTGGAGGCCTTTTTCATTCCTGTTTGACAAGAAGATTCTCAGAAGTAAATTCCAGAAAACACTCTCCGTCTGGTTCTTAGTGGTAGAGTCTCCGTCCTCCTGTCTCCGTCCTCGTGTGTCTGTCCTGTCTCTGTCCTCGTACCTCTATCATCCGCCTGTAGCTCCTACCAGCACATACACCAGACTGCCAGGACTCTTCGCTCGTCAAGCCACACCTCCTTGGTTGTCCCCAGGGCGAGATATAGAAAGTTTGGTGACCGCTCTTTTGCTGTTCTTGGCCCGAAGCTCTGGAACTCTCTTCCTCTGGATTTAAAGTCTATCACTGCACTTAATGTTTTTAAATGTCATCTGAAAACGCACCTTTTTCATTTAGCGTTTGATGTTTAGCCCCCTTTTAGTACTTTGTGTCTTAAAGTGTTTTTACTTATTTATTTTGTTTTACTCTGTTAAGCGCCTTGTGCTCCGTTTGGCAGTTGGAAGGCGCTTTAGAAATAAAATTTGATTGATTGATTGATTGATTGATTGATACACGTCGGGACGCAGGCAGTGTTTGAACATGGCTCTTCATCCTTCTTTCTCCTCGTCTTCATCTTCGTCTTTGTCTTCGTCTTCATCACTCGCTAGAGTCAGAGAATTCTTCAGGAACTCAGACGATGTCGGTGATCGTGGTGTCTGGTTCTCCCGTCTCCAGCTGAAGCCCATTTTCCCCTGAAGCAGAACGAAGCGGAACAGAACCGTTCGGTCCCGCAGGTGTAGCTACGAGGGGGAGATAAATATAAGCCATATACGAGGGGGTACCGGAAAGTTCCCGGACTCTGGTCATAAAATACTAATAATAATGAGTTTCGACTTCTGGCCGTCAGATGTGCTGCAGGTAAGCCTCGTGCACATCTGTGGAAAAGTTGAGCTCCCAGAGTGACACTGACGCCTGTCAGGCGCTATTTATAGTAACAGAGTGCAGCAGCGTCTTCGATTTTTTTCCAAAATGGCGACATTAACTGGGAAGCCAGAGCAGCACGCAAACATTAAATTCTGCTTTTTTGCTGGGAAAAAACAGCAGCAGAAACACTCACCTTGTTGCAGCAAGCCTACAAGGATGCTGCTCTGGGGAAGACTCAGGTCCATGAGTGGTTCGGGTGGTTTGAGAAGGGCCAGATGTCCGTGCGTCAGGTCCGCTCAGCTGTGAAAACAATGCTGAGCTGCTTCTTCGCTGTCCAGGGTCTCGTCCACAGCGAGTCTGTCCCTCCAGGTCAGACTGTAAATCAGGACTACTACAGGAAGTCCTCAGACGCTCCGTGAGGATGTGAGGAGGAAGCAGAGCATAGTGGCGGAGTGGAGCCGTTGATTCACCACCACAGAGCGCCAGCGGACACGGCACTGCGCCTCACGCAGTTTCTGGAGAAGAATGAGATGAATCTCCTCTCCCATCCGCCTTATTCGCCAGATGTAGCCTCGAGTGACTTTTTCTTGTTTCCCAAGTTGAAGAAGGAGCTGAAGGGACAGCGGTTTGCAGATGTGGAGGAGGTGACAGAAAAATTGCAGCCGGCCCAGAATGGCACAATTACGCACGGGTCTGACGACACATTGGTGAAGTGGGAGACACAGCTGGAGCGCTGCATTAATGCGGATAGAGATTATTTTGAAGGCGATGGTGGTGTTTTATTTTGAAATGTCAGAAATAAAAAGTTACAATCAAAGTCCAGGAACTTTCCGGTACCCCCTCGTAGATATATGGCCACTAGAATTATAAATAAATAAATATCCATGTTAATATTTATATTAATGAATATGTGGCCTCGGCTCCCTTCCTGGTGGGCCGGTCAGTGTCTTCAGGTCCTCCTGCTGGTTCCTCGATGGTCCCTCGGTGGTTTCTGGACGTGGAGACGTGAAGAGACGGTTTCAGCAGACTGCCTCACTCCATGGTGATCCAGTTCAGACTAGACCCACGCTGGACATGATCCCAGCTGACTCTCTCTCTCTCTCTTTCTCTCTATCTCTCTCACACACACACACACACACACACACACACGCTCAGTCTCATATTTCTATCCTTGTGGGGACCTTCCATTGACTCCAATCATGTCTAGCCCCTAACCCTGACCCTTACCCTAACCCACACCACAACAAAGCCTAACCCTAAAGAAATGTTTTTGCACTTTTACTTTTTTCAGTAACAACAACATGGTCAAGAAAACACTGTTTCTCCTACTTAGGACCGGAAAAAGGTCCCCACAAGGCACGTCGTTCCACGTTTTGCTATCCTTGTGGGGACATTTGGCCCCAACAAGGATAGAAATACGAGAACACACACACACACACACACACACTCACACACACACACACACACACACACACACACACACACACACACACACACACACACACACACACACACACACACACACACACACACACACCCTGGTGCAGATTGTGCTTTGATCTGGTTCGAGTTTAGACATGTTGGACGGTGAATGTCAGGAGTGTCTCCAGGCCGCCGTGTCTCTGCTCACGTGACGTTTCCAGTCGTCCTGCTCCGGTGCAGACACTGACGTCCAGCAATGTCCTGTGATGCCCCTCAATGTCCTGCCTCGGATCACTGTCCTCCGAGGACGCCCTCATGAATTTGTCCTTCCTCTAAAGTCTTTTCAGTCCAGGTTTGTGATGCTGGGCAGAAGAAGCAACACCTTGCTTGCCTGGTTTGACCTTTATGGGACCCTGGTTTGACCTTTGTAGGACCCTGGTTTGACCTTTATGGGATCCTGGTTTGACCTTTATGGGACCCTGGTTTGACCTTTGTGGGACCCTGGTTTAACCTTTGTGGGACCCAGGTGGTAAAGAGACACACTGCTCTTAGGTTACTCAAACGTTAAATCATGAGGAGCTTCTGCAGGTCGAGTCCGTTAGAATGAGGCTCTGCCCCTTTTGGGCTGAAATCAATAATCCATCTCTTCATCCAGGAACCCTCCGTAGAGCTGCTGTCTCTCCTCAGCCCGCTGTTGGTTATTATTCCACTAAACTGCAGCTGACTGGAGGAGCAGCGTCTCATGCTGGCTGGATGCTAAACGTTTGTTTATTTATTTCAAGTTTTACAAACAAAACACAATAACTCAACACAATAACACAATAGCAAAACAACATGAGAACAAACAAAACGGGAAACTGAAATTAATGATCACAACAAGAACATGAAACAGTCACTCGCTGTCTGGGAAGCAGGAACTTCATCCATCAATCAAACATCCAGTTTGTTTAAAAAAAAAAAAAGCAAACCACGTCCGTCCAGCTCTGTCTGGGACATTCATGTCCTCCGTCATGTCCTCAGTCTTCTGCTTCCTGTTTGAGGTGCGTTTGATTTCTTCACCCAGTCCTGCCGAGTTCCTCTCAAATAAAACTCATTTCTAAACTTTTGAAGCTTTACAGCACAACGAAGTCCGCGTTAATGTCCCACTCTGGGAGTTTCATGAAAAGTATGAAAGGTTTTGGTCCCAGTTTTGGTCCCTGAGGGACTCCACAGGTCAGATGTCTCCCAGTCCTCAGTCCCAGTCTGGTCCCACTGCTGTCGGTTTTCTTTTGTGCTCGTCCATAAAGTCAGTGGGAGTCGAGACAAGCCAGCTCTGTTTACATGAAGCTAGCCTGAAATGCTAACGTTAGCTTCCCTGAATAAACAAGCTCCATTAGAGCATCTTCCTCCACTAATTGCCACTCCATCTGAACTTCCTGAGTGAATCCGCCACGTCAGCTTCGTTCTAATAATCCGGCTCAGCAGCAGCCTGGGGGAGAGAGCAGGTTTACCTTCCTGTTGATGCTCGATGCAAAGAGCAGTTAGCCGCTCGATGCTAACAGCGGTTAGCTGCTCGATGCTAACAGCGGTTATTCGCTCGATGCTAACAGCAGTTAGCCGCTCGATGCTAAGAGCAGTTTGCCGCTCAATGCTAACAGTAGTTAGCTGCTCGATGCTAACAGCAGTTAGCCGCTCGATGCTAACAGCAGTTAGCTGCTCAATGCTAACAGCAGTTAGCTGCTCTGAGCGTAGCTAGCTTTGGTGAACCTGGCGTCGACACGTCTGCAGTGAGCCGTCCTGTTACGGTCCGATTGTCCAATCACGTTTCAGAATCAACAGCAGATCTGTTCTGTCTTTGACCTTTGCCCCCAGATTGCTGCCATAGCGATGGACATTTTCACTGACGTGGACATATTCAAAGAGCTGATCAGCGCCACCCTGAGGGGGGTGGTGGTCTACATCCTTCTGGACGAGTCCCACATCCAGGGCTTCCTCAGCATGTCCCACCGGGTGGGCATCAGCGTCCAGGACCTGAAGGTACCATGGCAGCGGCTCTTCACTGGCCGGTTCTCACACACACACACACACACACACACACACACACACACACAAATTAGGTTTACTCAGTACTTGTATTGATACTCGGTGTCAGCAGGTCCCTAAAGGTCAAAACTCGACCTTTCTAAAGTCTCAGTGCTTCTGTGAACCCAGAGGAGACCAGGACAGAGTCCCGTCTGGTCCCGGGGGCTCAAGTCCACATGTTGGACCAGGCCCGGAATCTGTTGGTTATTATTATTGACAGAGCGCCCTATGGCAGCAGAGTGTCTCCTGCTGCTGGGGGCGGGGCCTGTCAGGTGAGCTTCCCTGATTGGCTCGTGGGCAGCGGCGCCCGATTTCCTGGAGATGATGGTGCTGAAGCAGCGGCGCCGTTTACAGAAGACAGGAGACGATTAGCAGAAGGTTTCCAAAATGGACGAGCGAACGACAGACCAGAACAAGAAAGACGATCAAGAATAACCACAGGACAGATCAGTGCTACTGCTAATGCTACTACTGCTAATACTACTACTGCTAATACTACTGCTACTGTTGCTGCTACTGCTACTACTGCTACTTCTACTGATGCTAGTGCTACTGCTACTGCTACTACTGATGCTAGTGCTACTGCTACTACTGCTACTGCGACTGTTGCTACTGCTACTACTGCTACTGCTACTACTACTGTTGCTAGTGCTACTGCTACTGCTACTACTGATGCTAGTGCTACTGCTACTACTGCTACTGCGACTGTTGCTACTGCTACTGCTACTACTACTGTTGCTAGTGCTACTGCTACTACTGCTACTTCTACTGATGCTAGTGCTACTGCTACTGCTACTACTGCTACTACTACTGTTGCTAGTGCTACTGCTACTACTGCTACTGCTACTACTACTGTTGCTATTGCTAGTGGTACTACTGCTACTTCTACCTACTGCTACTACTGTTGCTAGTGCTACTGCTACTACTGCCACTGCTACTACTGCTACTGTTGCTAATGCTACTACTGCTACTGTTGCTAGTGCTACTGCTACTACTGCTACTGCTACTGTTGCTAATGCTACTGCTACTACTGGTACTGGTACTGTTGCTAATGCTACTGCTACTACTGCTACTGTTGCTAATGCTGCTGCTACTACTGCTGCTCCTACTACTGCTACTGTTGCTAATGCTACTGCTACTACTGCTACTGTTGCTAATGCTACTGCTACTACTGCTACTGTTGCTGCTACTGCTACTACTGCTGCTACTACTGCTACTGCTAATACTACTGCTAATACTACTACTGCTACTGCTAATTCTACTGCTACTGTTGCTGCTACTGTTGCTAATGCTACTGCTACTACTGCTACTGTTGCTGCTACTGCTACTACTGCTGCTACTACTGCTGCTACTACTGCTACTGCTAATACTACTGCTACTACTGCTAATACTACTACTGCTACTGCTAATTCTACTGCTACTGTTGCTGCTGCTGCTCCTGCTGTTCGGCGCGTTTGGTGTTGCTGTTGGTGGAAGTCTTGCTGCTGGTCAGTGTCGGTTTCAGACTGTGCGGTTCGGCTGGTGACTGTTTAGTTTCTGCGCTGCTTCCTCTTTAATGATGAACGTCCGGTCAGACGCCGCTCAGCATTGGGTCCAGACTGGGTCCTGGTTTGCCGCGGTCCTGCAGGGTTCAGAATCTGCTGCATCGCTTCGACGCCTCACTGGAGAATCAGCGTGACGCTGGTTTTTTTTTTTCCAATTTGACTCAATAGAATTAAAAGTTGCGTGGATCATTATCCCGTCAGGAGTGTAAAGCGGAGCCAGGAGCCTGAATGTGTTCCACCGCCTGAGGCTGGCCTCCTGCTGTCTGCGGCACATTTCCAGGATTAAATCTGACATTTTCCCCACACCCCGGTGGCAACGCTCCGTTTCCAGCCCTGTCTCTACTCGCCGTCAGACTTGGCGGCTGGGTTTGTGGCCCCGGCTGGATTTTCCTGCTGTTCAGGGCGAACGCTCATCCAGAGTCAGAACAAACAACCCCGGCCAAGACTTAGCCGGTGGCCACATCAAAACCCGGCGCTCGGAGCAGCAACCACACAGGCCCCATCATGTCAGGACTCACTGGGGGAGGGGGGTGTGGCCCAATGAGGTGGCGTGGCCCACTGAGACACTTCCAAATGCTCCTGGAGCCAGGCATCCAGCTGGAGGGCTCTGCAGGATCTACCAGAGACCTGGACCTGGAGGGTTCTGCAGGATCTACCAGAGACCTGGACCTGGAGGGTTCTGCAGGATCTACCAGAGACCTGGAGCTGGAGGGCTCTGCAGGATCTACCAGAGTCCTGGAGGGTTCTGCAGGATCTACCAGAGACCTGGAGCTGGAGGGCTCTGCAGGATCTACCAGAGACCTGGAGGGTTCTGCAGGATCTACCAGAGACCTGGAGCTGGAGGGCTCTGCAGGATCTATCTGAGGTCTGGAGCTGGAGGGTTCTGCAGGATCTACCAGAGGCCTGGAGGGTTCTGCAGGATCTACCAGAGGCCTGGAGGGTTCTGCAGGATCAACCAGAGACCTGGAGCTGGAGGGCTCTGCAGGATCTACCAGAGTCCTGGAGGGTTCTGCAGGATCTACCAGAGACCTGGAGCTGGAGGGCTCTGCAGGATCTACCAGAGACCTGGAGCTGGAGGGCTCTGCAGGATCTATCTGAGGTCTGGAGCTGGAGGGTTCTGCAGGATCTACCAGAGGCCTGGAGGGTTCTGCAGGATCTACCAGAGGCCTGGAGGGTTCTGCAGGATCAACCAGAGGCCTGGAGGGTTCTGCAGGATCAACCAGAGGCCTGGAGGGTTCTGCAGGATCAACCAGAGGCTGGGAGCTGGAGGGTTCTGCAAGATCTCAGCTGGTCTAGCACTGTGCTCTTCTGCAGAGATCTCAGATGTTGTTCCTGGTCTTTCCTGGATCCATGCATCCAGCCTGGGGGTTCCTGACCTTAGTGAAGGATCGGTCCCCTCTGGGTCTGTCCAGAACCAGAACCAGAACCAGAACCAGAACCAGAACCAGAACCAAACAAAGAAGCTGCTCCTGCCTCTGAGCTGAAAAGCTGGAAGTTCACGGCAGTTCTCTTGTGATTTTAAGAACCCGGACTCTTCACATTCCCACAGGAGCTTTTCTTGGCTTCATTTCAAATTTTTAGCTCTTTCCTTGTACTGTGCTATTGTCTGCAAATATGTGCTTTTATTTTGTTAAGCTTGTTTTCTTGCTCTGAACTGAACGTGTCTGCCTTTGTGAAGCTCTGGGTTCTTTAAACAAACTGGCCTTTGTGTCGGTTTCCCTTCCTGGAGAGACTGTCAGAGGACAGTTCCGTTCAGAGGAAAAGAGCTTTTCTCTCCAGGTTTGATGAGGTTCTCCATGGATCCAGTGAGTCCGGCTCTGCAGCGTCTCCGGGTCCGTCCGTCCGTCTGTCTGTTTCTGGCCCACAGCTCAGTGTTTGCTGCTCGGTCTGCAGATGTGCATCATGAAGACAGAAACTCGGCTAAAGTCGTGTAACTGTTGTAAAAATGAGAACCTGGAAAGAAAAGAAGCATGAAAAGCAGCAAGCGGACTCTTCCGGTTCTCCAGAGCAGGACCAGAGCTGCAGGGCTGAAGATCGGCTGGCGGGGGGCGCCACTCCTGTGTCTACGAGCGTCACGAGGCTGCAGCACGCCTCCGCGGCGCCAGCCTGTTCCAACAGGACCAAACACACCTCGGCGCCCCGGGACGCTCGTCCACGCCTCCCTCGCCTCACCCCAGAACTTCTGCAGGTCTGATTCCAAACCCTCTGGGTCTGGATCCTCATCGGGGGTCTGGATCCTCATTGGGGGGGTCTGGATCCTCATCAGGGGGTCTGGATCCTCATCGGGGGGTCTGGATCCTCATCGGGGGGTCTGGATCCTCATCAGTGGGTCTGGATCCTCATCGGGGGTCTGGATCCTCATCGGGGGGCCTGAACCAGTTAACTCTCTCACACACACACTCACACACACACACACACACACGCTCAGTCTTGTATTTCTATCCTTGTGGGGACCGTCCATTGACTCCCATTCATGTCTATCCCCTAACCCTGACCCTTACCCTAACCCTAACCCACACCACAACAAAGCCTAACCCTAAAGAAATGTTTTTACACTTTTACTTTTTTCAGTAACAACAACATGGTCAAGAAAACACTGTTTCTCCTACTTAGGACCGGAAAAAGGTCCCCACAAGGCACGTCGTTCCACGTTTTGCTATCCTTGTGGGGACATTTGGCCCCGACAAGGATAGAAATACAAGAACGCACACGCACACGCACACACACACAGTCGAGCACACCTCGTTTCAGAGAGCTGCTGGAAGGAAAGCTGGAGTCAAACCGAGCCGCTGGATTAGCGGCCGGAGTGAAGCGAGTCTCCAGCAGGGGGCCTCGCTTCAGCCCGCCGTCTGTCTCACCGTCTCGCCCTGTGGTCAGGATCCATCCAAAGCAGAGCTCAGAACCCGTCTCAGACTCCTCCTGGCGTTACGGTGCCCCCCAGAGGCCTGGTCTTCAGTGATTGGCTGCAGTTTGAAGCCGGGTGCTGCGGCGCAGCGGCAGAGGTTTCCAGGTCCAGTTGGTCTGGAGTCAGACCAGGGACCGGTCCAGAGCTGGGAGCACAGCGGCTCTACCGGTGGCTTCGCCCGGTTCTTTTAGACTAAATATCATTTTTCGTCGAAAACAGAGTTCAGCAGGATCCGTCCTCAGCGAAGCAGAACCTGCATTCTTTACTTGTGGTCATTTTAAATGGAGAGAACAGAGAAACAGCAGAAGTCATTTTGTCGTCATCCTGAACTCTGAAGCCTCGTGTGACTCGGCGTTTCATCGCCAAACTCTGATATTGAATTTCTAGCTGTTCTATTGTTCCACTTCCTGTCTCCGCCTCCAGCGCTCCGTCGTCTGACAGCAGCAGGACCAGTCCTCAGCCAGCGGCCCGGGATTCTCTCTTTCTGTGGAGCCGAAGTGAAACAGGAAGCGTTGCATTCCTCTTTCTGCCGCGGTCACGTGAAAAAGTGGAGGAGTCTGCCGGAATCCGCCGGAACCTCAGAGCAGAGCCTCCGAGACGCTCGTCTGCTGGCCTTCGCTTGTGTCTTCCTGCTGAAAAAGAGCTGGGACCCGGAGACGTTGGCGGGGGGGGGGGGTCCGGGACCCGGGGACCCGGAGACCCGGAGACGTGGGGAAACACTGCCTGTTCTCAGCAGAAACTCATTAGAGGAACTCTCAGACTGGCTGAGGTTCAGGACCAGGTCTTCTTTGGGGTTGATGTTGAAAAACTCTTTTAAAGGTGCCGTAGGCAGAATTACCTTCGCAAGATGGTGATTTGACCCATCCAAGATGGCGATTTGAAACCCGGAGTCGTGCCCACCTCGGGGTGCCGGGCCGGCCGGCCGGCAGTGTCACGGCTGCCTGCGCCGGCGGGTTCACTCACCTGTGACCTTTTCACGGCGGCCTGGGGTCAAAGCCTTCTTTAAGAATTGCAGTAGAAACAGACGGTGTCCTCCGTGGTGTTTTGATGATGTTATTTCCGACGAGGCAGGTAAACATGCGGGCCTGGACTTCCTCATGCGCGTTCACGAGAAGCGGAGCTTTGAAGCGCCGCCCCTCGACCAATCAGGATAGAGCCTCAGGGGCTCTTCTGATTGGTCAAACATGCCTGGAGCAGTCGAGATTCCTTTTCAGCTTAGAACAGAGACAGAGGGAAAGGCTGTGCCCTCGCGGTAGTGCAGTTATACTACACTCCTAAAGGATTATCAATGGATACTCTAACATTTACTCCAAAGAAAACTCAGAAAAATTAGCACTGACTAGCAAAATCCTGCCTACAGCAGCTTTAAGCCTTTACTAAAACCTGTCAAGGCCTCGTTTGCTCCACAGTGTCTTCAGATGGGAAGAGAAAGGAAGCGTGGAGTTAGTGCTCTGAAGGGCCTGTCGGACTGAGGTTTGCATGTTCTTCCACAGTGAGGGTTCTCCGGGTTCTAGTTCCTGACTGTGTGAGAGTCTGTGTTCTCTGATGACTTGGCGGTTTGCCATGCTGTGGTGAGAATTTGCAGTGAGCTGTAGGAAACAGATGACTTACTGGAGCTGCTCTTCTTCTTTGGTCCCTCAGAACCTTCGAGTCCGGACAGTTCGGGGCCAGCAGTACCAGTGCCGGTCTGGGATCAAGTTCCATGGAGGCTTGGAGCAGAAGTTCATCCTGGTGGACTGTCAGACCGTGATATATGGAACCTACAGGTGAGTCTGTCCCACCTAGACCCGTTCAGGATTTATCATGCCGGTTCCTCTTTCTTGATTGGTTCCTGTCCCGCCGTTCCAGCTACACCTGGTCCTTTGAGAAGATCAACCTGAGCATGGTGCTGGTGGTGACGGGTCAGCTGGTCTGCTCTTACGACGAGGAGTTCAGGCGCCTGTACGCTCGCTCCACAGTTCCTGCCGCTCTGTCCGGCGAGTGGACGTCTGTCCCGTACCTGAGAGACGCCGTGGCCGTGCACAGCCCCAACTCCAGCCAGCTGGCGCTCCATCAGATCCACATGAGGTCCAGGATGATGCCCGGCGTGAGGAGTGCTCACGACGAGCGGTTCGGGCGCCGGCGTGCTGACCAGGGGCGGTGAGCGTGCAGGACAGGCTGCATCAGTCCCACTGTCCGGACACCGGCACGCTGGTGAGGGGACACAGCTACGGCGGCGAGCTGCAGAAGCTCAACACCTTGACCCGGCTCCGGATGGGAACCAAGGACATCGGGGCGCCGTTTCCCCTGGAAAGGAGCGGCTTGAACCTGAAGGGCGCGGCGGACCTGCCGCTGACCAACCGGCTGTCGCAGCAGCACCTGAGGCACCAGAGCCGGTATGGCGCCGACCACAACCTCATCCCTTCAACTCCGAGACGTCGCTGCACAGGTGGAAGATGGACGCGTACCTCAACGAGAGTGACGTGCCAGACGGGTCGTGCGAGGCCGTCTCGCCGCTGACGTCGCCGTACAGCAGCCACACGGGCCTCAACGAGTTCCAGTCCCAGCTGGTCCACGGCAGGTCCAGGGACATGAAGTCCAGGCTGGAGGAGATGAGACAGAAGAGGCTCAGTCTGCAGGAGTACTCCAACCTACGGCAAAGCCAGGAGTCCCTGAGGTCCATGTACCCCGCGCCGGACCGATCCAGGTTCCTGCCGTCCCTCCGAGGTCTGGAGGCCCGGCAGAGCATGGTGGATCTGGAAACAAACGCACAGGAAAGCTCTCACATCGAGGACGGTAAACCCAAGAGAGGAGACAAACGAGAGCAGGTCCTGACCACGGGCCATCGCTCCGCCTCTCACAACGACATCAAAACCGCCTCAGACCGAAAGGCGGCGCCGGCGAACGACTGGCAGGATTCTCCTCTCAGGTCGGCGTCCGCGGTTGAGCTGGACTCCAGACTGAATGAGGCAGCTCTCAAACTGTCTCAGCTCCAGTCCAGTACTCTTGGTGTCCAGCACCCTCGAGTGATGGAGTCTCTGACAGAGATCCCCGAAGAGAAGGAGGGTTCGAACAGTCGGGTCAACAGTTCAGACCCGGCTCTCAAAGACAGGAGTCAGGAGAGTGTGAAAGGAGAAACCTCCGTTCCAGAGGAAGCATTGGGGAAGTCGGCGTCGCCCACAGAATCACAGAGTCCGGATCGATCCAGAGGAAGCCACGGCTCCATCCACAAGATGGCCGACAGCAGAGGTCCTGCTGCTTCCCCAGACACAAAGAAATCACCGTCCAGTGACGTCCAACCAGTGTCCAAAGTCCTGGACAAACCCCCAGCGTCTCCGAACGCCACCGAGGCCAAGAGCGGCCAGGCAGAAAGAGGACCGCCGCAGCGAGAGGAAGCCCCCCTTCAGAGGAAGAGCTCCATCAGGAGGTCTCTCCAGAGGAAGAGCTCCTTCAAATCCAAGGCCGACCAATCACAGGCAGCCGCCGCCGAACCGACGGCCAGGAAATCCCCCAGCTCCAGCAAGAGCTCTCCAGGGGGGCCAGAAACCGAGAAGCACAAGTCCCCCTTCTTAAGACTGTCATCCCAGCGGTCCAGCAAGAAGAAGGCGGCCCAGGCGGCGGAGCAGGACCACAGCTCCAGCAGCACCCTGGACGAGGACGGCGTGACGCTCTTCCAGGCCAGGAGAGAGAAAGCTTACAGCCGCTTCGAGTATTTCCTCACCAATGAAACGTTCGTCTGGACAAACCGACCCGGGCGCCGAACACTCATCCCTCAGAGAAAGACAGAAGCTCTCCGCTGAGCCGGCAGGACTCCATCTCCGGCCATCAGGGACAAAGCGGCAACGACAACAAACTGGGCCGCTTCATGCAGCGGGTGGGAAACCTGATCAGCAAAAACAAGTAGGATGAGTGGAGGAGAAATGAAGGCGACCCGAGCAGTGCCTCGGACTTGCTTCAGCTCTGCACTAACATGTTTACACTGCGCCACGGCGCTCTGCCATCGGGCTGAATCCTGTGGATGGGTTCTCCATACGTTCTTGGGGTAAAGATGTGATTCGTTATGGGTGCGCAGCTTGGATCTTCAGTATAAACTTGTACTGGTTGTCGGAGAAGCGGGACTCGTGCCGGTGGATTTTACAGCTCTGCTCCAGGACTCTAAGGCCCAATCCCATTTCTCTTTCTAGCTCTCCCCCTTTGAAACGGAGTGCTAAGGGGTCGGGCTGAAAGTAAACCCCTCCGAACTGGAACACCCCTTCGACAATCACGTTTGTCATCAGTAGTCGCCGCTGCCGATGACGGAGGCAGAGTGACAATTGTTGGCCGAAGAAGAATGTTTTTCTTACATTTTAAAACTTTACTCATTTAGAAAATACTGACATTTATGAACTTCTTTCGGTGGCGAGGGCGGCGGCGGAAGCGCTTGTTTTGTCTGCCTACACCGCGAGTGGCGAGCGGTGTTAGTTCACTTCTGCATTGGCGGGAGCGCTCGTTTCCACACTCGCGCATTCCAGGCGCATTCCAAACACAAGAGATAGACGATTATTTTCAATAAACTGATTTCTTCAACACCGCCCGCCTGGAATGCGCGGGTGGGAAATGAGCGCCCCCGCCAATGCGGAAGTGAACTAACCCCGCCCGCCACTGACGGTGTAGGCGAACAAAAAAAGCGCTTCCGTCGCCGCCCCTTGCCACCGGCCGCCACTGCATCACACCCCCGTTTGGAGTGTGCCTCGGGAGAATCTCTGTTTGGAGGGGTGACTGCCCCCCCCCCCCCCCCCCCCCCCCCCCCCCGTCATAATGACAATCGGGACACCCTACCCTCCAAGTGAACGCGCAAAACAGAGGGGTGGGGCCAGCGGGGGAGGGCTAAGGGGTGAAATGGGATTGGGCCTAACTCTATTCTGTCATGGGAGAGGTGCTTCCGTTATGGATGCTAAAAAACAGACTAAACGTGTGAGTTCTGTTTTGTACGTATACATGAATCTAATAAACCTTGGGCAGGACCTGCAGTGTGCCGTGTGCAAATCGCACCATGAAAGCATGAGACTACGGTGTGTGTGTGAGTGGATGAATGAACGCCAGCAACACGGGTGTGTGTGTGTGTGTGTGTGTGTGTGTGTGTGGGTGGGTGTGTGGGTGGATGTGTGTGTGTGTGTGTGTGTGTGTGTGAGAGAGAGATAAAGGAAACAGAAACTGCTCTTACTTCAGGCTACAGGTTATTATGGCTGCTGCTCCCTCTGCTGGCCAGAATCAAGAACAGCACGTCTGCTCCACGTCTGAAGAAGGAAATCATTCAGTTTGGGCAGAAATTTATTTGTGATATTTACATAACCGTGAAATTAATACAAAATGATATTTATTAAAAGACATGGATTAGATGGAAATGTGATGTAAATCCAATAAGTGTCTTCTTTAGTGCAACAGGTGGAAGCAGATTCAGCTTTAATGGAATTTGACTCTGGCGTTTTTCACTCTCTTCGTGAAGAAAAACAGAAACAAACAGCAACAGGATGGAAGAGAAGAGAGAGAAGTCCTGGAAATTCTATTAGCGAATGGAAATAAATATAAACATTCTGAAAAGCCAGTATGGACATTTAAAAAGAAATAAAAAGGAAAGAACAGAAGAGAAGAATCCAGTGGCGGACCGTGCATTTCACACTAAGGCCTTCAGAACAGATCCGCCTGAACCAATCCACCTCTCAATAACTATTTTGTCTACAAAATATTAGACAATATTATGCAGATATGCACATAAAGAGTTGTTGCACAGCAGATAGATACTTGTGCAGCGAGAATAAATGCCTTTGCTGAAGTGCACAAGTCTCCTACTACATCTGTGCACATACAATGAGCATCAACAACTTAATAAAACAGCAATATTATTTAGGAAAAGAGGAACATTTTACTCACCAAAATCCCGATTATTTGAAAACAAAATACATCCTCCTTTCCTTCCTCAAAAAGAGTTCAACTGCTCTGTCATATAGATTATCCGTGCGTTTCAGTTCCATAAAGCCAGGGCTGAAAGTCCAGCTTGCCCTGTGGTATTTCTGGCGTAAGTTTTATTTCTCTTCTTCTTCTTCTTCTTCTTCTTCTTCTTCTTCTTCTTCTTCTTCTTCTTCTTCTTCTTCTTCTTCTTCTTCTTCTTCTTCTTCTTCTTCTTCTTCTTCTTCTTCTTCTTCTTCTTCTTCTTCTTCTTCTCTTCTTCTTCTTCTTCTTCTTCTTCTTCTTCTTCTTCTTCTGTTCATCACTTCTTCTTCTTCTTCTTCTTCTTCTTCTTCTTCTTCTTCTTCTTCTTCTTCTTCTTCTTCTTCTTCTTCTTCTTCTTCTTCTTCTTCTTCTTCTTCTTCGGAATAATTGCGGTGGCGACCAACAACTTAGGTGCATACCGCCCCCTACTGTATCTCTTGGTGAATGTAAATCAGAGGGCCTGGATATGCGGTTGTTAGAAGCTAGAAGGCGCTGAGTCACCAACTCGAAATCTGATTGGTTGAAGCAACTGTTGATTGGTTGAAGCAACTGTCTGTTTGACGCTTCACTTTACTTCACTGCGCCATCGGGAACGGATAGGGAAGGCCTCGGGCAGATTTCTTTGACCCTAGCAACAGATGATGCCTGAAATCTGATTGGTTAAATTATTTAATATGAAAAAAACATGTCTGGAAGCAGCGCAACCATGGGAAAACTATGAAAGGAACTGGAGCATACCGTTTGGAATCATTTATTAATTATTTATGGACAAAATATAATTTACATCAGTCTGTAATTCAGATAATTTTTAGGCCAGCAGAGAAGGTTTTGCAGGCCCTGACGGCCCACCACTGGAAGAATCTATACAGAACATGTTGAACACAGCGGTGTCCAGACGGTTCCTGGGTTCTTCAGTGTTTGAAGTGTCGGTTCTCACGGTGGATCCTGAGACCCTGAGTTCATCAGCGAATGGAAGAAAACCCCGGATGTCTTAGTTCATATTTAATGAAATCCTCTGAAGAGAGCCTGTCCAAAACATGTCCCTTTGTCAAGCGCCAAAATCAACATGTTGAAGTGTAAGCTCAAGTTTTTATACTTGTGATGATCATCCTGTGGACCAGAATGAACTTCACTATGAGCCATGGAGCATGTTTCACGTTTCTGCACTAAAACCACCCAAATCATTCATTCAGTCAATATTTTACTCATGCATTTACACATTGATTAATAAATATTTTTTAAAGGTTTGATCTGTTTCAGAAATATCAGGATCAATTGATGTATTAAAATAAAAAGTGAAGATATCATTATTCTGAGCGCTGTTGGGTCTTTCCATTCAAACTATAAAATGGCTGAAAATAAAGAAATGTGTGTATCCAGGCTGATGCACTGATGACTGTCCAGCAGCACAAATCTGATCCCTGAACAGCCACATCTCGAAGCAGAACCTAACTTCACATTTAAACCTCAGATAGAGATGAAGTGGGTGAAATTCTGTCGTCAGGAGACAGAAGTTCTCCAGGGCTCCAGAATGTGAGCTGAATTTAAATCCTTCTTCAGAGTTCAGTGCACGTCAACGACACTCCGCTCTCTGTTAGCCTGGTTAGCCACACTGCTAAAGCGCTGACCGGGACCTGTGCTGTCAGGAAAGTGTGAACACAACAACAACAACAACAACAAGGTTCCACATTGGAGGGACTTGAGTCTTTATTTAAATGACTGAAAAACCAACAATCTGCATTCTAGTGAAGTATCAACAGTGTGTATAAAATAAAACCAGCGGTTCCCGTGTGTCTCCAGGCGGCTCTAGATGAAATACTCCAAGCACTTGTTCCGTTCGTCATCCAGTTCTTGGGTCTCGATCTCGAACTTCTTCATGGCGATGAAATACTGAACGAAGGGTTCTCCCAGGGCGCTGCGGATGACGTGGTCCTCCCCCAGCGCCTCCAGGGCGTCGTCCAGCTTGACGGGAATGGCGAAGTCCCTCTGCTGGCTGGGAGCGCGGTTCAGGCCGCTCTCCACGTTCAGGTTCCTGCGGATCCCGTCCAGCCCAGCGGCCACGGTGGCGGCCAGCACGACGTAGGGGTTGGCCATGGCGGAGCCCAGCTTGTTGTCGATGTGCGTCTCCCTGCCGCCGTGGCTCTTGATGTTGAAGGAGCTGCTGTTGTCGTTGCTGCCGCAGGTGGCGTACAGCAGCCGCTTGGGGTCTTTGACGGTCTTGGCGATGTGGCTGCGGCAGCCCAGACCGGGAGACATCAGGCAGCTGAGGGCGGCGGAGTGGAGTCAGGAGGCCGGGCCAGCCACTTCCTGCCGATCTCGGACATCTCGCCCGCCTTCTCGGCACTGTGGAAGAGGCTGCGGCGGCCGTTAGCGTCCCACAAGCTGTGAGACAGCACGCCGGCATTGTACAGGCCGTCGTCGGTGAAGAAGCTGGCGATGTAGCTGTGCTTCCGAGCCATTTCTTTAATGCCGGTGCGGAAAGTAAAGCGGTTGTCCGCAGCCGCTATCCCGAACTCCGGCCTCAGGTTGATCTCCATCTGGCCGGGCCCGCTGGCAGACGCCATGCTGTCTATGTCGGCGCCCATGCAGTACATGCTGTCCACCAGCTGCTGGAAGAACGGCAGGTCGTGGTTGCTGAGCAGGGTGGTGGCGGGGAACAGCAGGGTCTTGGGCCCGATGCGGTCCGGCGCCCCCAGGACGCAGCACTCGTAGGTGAAGGACGAGTGCAGGGAGAAGCCCAGGCTCTGCAGCTGCCCCAGCAGCTGCTTGGCGATGAGGCGCGGCGACGTGCGCAGAGGGCTGCCCGTCACCGTGCACGGGTCGCAGATCACCCGCGCCGTCTGCTCCGCCCACGGCAGCACCCGGAACGTGGACAGGTCGGGGATCAGCAGCACATCGCTGCTGAAGTTGGCGGCGTTGGCGTGGTCCACTTCATTGCTCTTCGGGCTCAAGGTCAACTCAAGGTAACTTCGTGGCATCGGAACTCCGTAGACGGCTTTCTCCTGGGAACACAGCGATCAGTGGTAATGAGTCTGATGGATGAAGGGAGGAGGCGTGGATGGATGATGGATGAATGGATGAATGGATGGATGAATGTATGGTGGATGAATGGATGGATGGATGATGGATGGATGGCTGGTGGATGGATGATGGATGGATGAACAATGTATGTATGGATGGATGGATGGTTAGTGGATGTATGGATGATGGATGGATGGATGATAGATGGACGGATGATGGATGTATTAATGGATGATGGATGGATGGATGGAAGATGGATGGATGGTGGGTGGATGATGGAGGATGGATGGATGGATGATGGATGGATGATGGATGAATGGATGGATGGATAGAGGATGGATGAGGATGGATGATGGATGGATGGATGGATGGATGGATGGATGGATGGATGGATGGATGATGGATGAATGATGGATGGATGATGGATGAATGGATGATGGATGAATGGATGATGGATGGATGGCAGGATGGATGGATGGATGGATGGATGATGGCTGGATGAGGGGCGGATGTCCGTGCGGGGTTCAGTACATGGAAGAAGCGGGACAGGGACAGGTCTTCGGCGCGCGGACACGCGTGCAGGTCGGTGGCTCGAAGCGGTACGAAGTTGATGTTCTCGCGGGCGATCTGCTGCTTGATCTGCTCCATGGCTGCGATGAACCGCTGGTTCCCTGAGATCTCCACCACTCCGTTCTCTCCTTCTGCCGAAACACAGAACAGCGACCGTGTAATTCAAAACTCAGCGGAGCTACGCTTCACTCAAAATGAGTTTGCCATCCATTCATCCATCCATCATCCATCCATCATCCATCCATCATCATCATTCAATCATTCATCCATTCATCCATCCACCATCCATCCATCCAACCATTCATCCATCCATCATCCATCCATCCAACCATTATTCCATTCATCCATCCATCCATCTATCTATCCATCATCCATCCATCCATCCATCATCATCATCATTCAATCATTCATCCATTCATCCTCCATCCATCCATCATCCATCCATCCAACATCTATCCATCATCCTTCCATCATCCATCCACTAGCCATCCATACATCCAAAAATCCATCCATCCATCCATCAATCATCCAGCCATCCATCCATCATTCATCCATCCATCCATCAGTCCATTCATCCATCCATCATCCATCCATCATCCATCCATCCATCATCATCCATCCATCATCTGTCTGGACTGCTTTCAGGTTGGTTGGTAGAGCGGTCGTTTCACAATCAGGGGGTTGTTGGTTCGATACTCCATCTTCCCCTGTCCACATGCCGACGTGTCCTTGAGCAAGACATACAACCTCTAACTGCTCCCAGTATATGGATTGAGCGGCTTGCGTGGCAGCCGCCTGCACCGGTGTGTGAATGGGTGAATGATGAATGTGAATGGATGAATGGGAGAATGGGTGAATGCGAGCTGCGGTGTGAGCAGCGCTGTGTTCACCGCTGCAGGGTCTGGAGCGAATCCCAGCTCCACCCTGGACCAGCGGAGTCAGCTGACCGTCCAAACTGACACACACACGTTCAGCTGGGTTCACCGCTGGGTATGGCCGTGTGTGTGTGTGTGTGTGTGTGTGTGTGTGTGTGTGTGTGTGTGTGTGTGTGTGTGTGTGTGTGTGTGTGTGGACTGCTGAGAGCCATGAAACAAACCATCATCGCCCCAGCAGAGTATCTCCTGTGGTCCGGCTGACTGAGGCTGTGCTGCGTTCCAGTATGAGGCACAGTTTCAATCAGAGTCGAATCCGTCAAACAGCCGTGAGGCGTTTCATCCGTTTCACTCAGCTGAATGCAAACACAACTAATCCAAAGAAAATATCCCTGTGGTGTGTGTTGGTGGCTGAATCCAGCCGAGTCATCCAAATCAAACGACTCCATCCAAAGCACTGCTAGCATCGCTTGACAAGCTGAATGCTAACTCACATTTGTTACAAACCCCGACACAAACAGCCAATCACATTTCTTCATGGACGGGAGGACGAGCAGCGGTGGACCCACCTGAATGAGAAGCTCCAGTCTGTCCCCAGGAGCCGGCGCTGGAATATGTGTGTGTCCTGCCTCCGGGTTGCCTATTTGTGTTAGCGCTAGCCCTGAAAGCGCTGGATGAATCCGCGGCGGGGGGCCCCTGAATGGACACGCTGGCTCTGGACTCAGGCCCCTGAATGGACGCAATGTCTCTGGACTCGGGCCCCTGAATGGACGCGCTGTCCCTGGACTCGGGGCCCCTTCTGGAAGCGTCCGCCTGAGGTTTGAAGGTGCTGAAGGCCCTGGGGGGGCTCCTGTCTGCTCTCCCGCCGCCGCCGTGGAGGTAGGAGTAGGGCCGTGCCGGCCCCCCGTCATCCCCCCCCGGACGCTCAGCAGGGGACTGTCCCTCAGGAGGCTCTTCAGCTCCTCCATGGTCTGCCTGGACACGCCGGCCTCGCCGCAGGACGGCCCGGCCGGGACGGGCCGCTCCGGGCCAGTCCCCCGACCCGGCCGGGTCCTCCGTCCGGAGGTCGTCCGCCGGCCTGGGGGGCAGGGGGCCGATGGAGATGACCGTGGGGGGGTCTTGGCACACCGGGGGCCCGGTTGGGGGGTGAAGGATGGCCGGCCCGCCGCTCCTGCTGCTCCAGTCCCCCGGGGGGGCCTGCTTCCCCGTCACCCGGACCCCCTTCCGGGCGGCCAGGCTCATGCCCGAGCCGTCGATCGGTCCGGCCTCCGGGAGTCCGGCCCTGGAAACACACCGCGGCGCCGTCACAGAAAACCACGAACGGCGGCGAGAAAGCAGAAAATACCCCAGAGACAAGTTTAACCACGTTTCCCCTGACAGGACTGAGAGAGGTGGGGCGTACCTGCAGGTCTCCGGAGTCCGCCATGTCTCAGTGTGGACTCGGGGCCGGGGACCTGGTCTGCTGGCCTCCTGTGAAGGCTCGGCCAAACTTGCACATTAATTCTTATAGACAGTTGGTACAATGGCGACGGATTAGAAAATTCTTTCTGCTCTCGACACCCGCCGGAGTCTGGCTGGAAACTGGCAGCGGCCGCCGCCGCCGGGCCCGGAGCGCCGCTGCCGTCAGCTCATTGGCTGCCGGTGGCGCCATTCAGCAAGGCCTTTGTGTCGCCGCTGACAGAAACCGCCGCGATCAGCAGCTTCCAGAAGAGAACCAGGCTGAAAGGCTGAGGGGACTGTGACAACAAATCTACTGCTGGTACTACTGCTAATACTACTACTGCTAATACTACTGCTGCTACTACTGCTACTGCTGCTACTGCTACCGCTGCTACTGCAGAATCAGACCTGGTACTGTCTGATCCAGGACAGTGGTACCCGTGTCTGATCCAGGACTGTGGTTCCAGGTCTCAGTGCGGCTCTTCCTGACCGGGCCGCTCTGCTCCGGTTCATGGATGCCATGATTTTCTCTGTTGTGATTCAGAGTCAACGTGATGAAAATGTTTGTTTTGGTCCAGATTGGTGCCTCTGGCAGGCCTGTTGTGGCACTCTGGCCTTATGTTGGACACCCCTGGTCTCGTGCATCATGGCTGCCCCCTTCAGGCCCTGTTTCTGCAGCATTTCCAGAGAAACTCTTCATTTCCACCTTTCTGTTGGTTTTGTTTTTACACTACAACTCTTTGAAAACGACGTCTGTTTCCATGGAAACAGCTGTTGAAAACCCTGTAGTGAGTTGGAAGTAATGGACGGGAGTCTGTATGAACTGAAAAGTATAATATATATATTATATATTTATAATAAATATAGCAGACACCGTGTTCCTGCCAGAGTGAAAACCCCTGAAACATCTGTGAAGATGTGTTGATGCAGCTGGGAGCCCGGATCATCACGGGTTGGAAAAGTCCCATTTGCCGGTTTCGCGTCCGGTTATGTGACAATAGTGAAGAAACAACATGGCCGCCTCCAGCAGAGCTGATTGGTTCAGAGAAGATTTGATGGAGGCTGTTGTGCTCAGCAGGGTTGCCGGCTAACAGGGCTTCTGCAGACAGACACCGAAACGGCAACGTTTTCTGATTTCAGCTGAAAACAGTCAGTCGAAAGAGGCCTGGGTCGCCAGACCCAACATGGAGACGGGGTCAGGGTCGGGTCGGGGTCGGGGTCAGGGTCACGGTCAGGGTCACGGTCAGGGTCGGGAGGATTGAATCTGCGGCGGGTTTCTCCCAGGAGAACGTCGTTCTTCTCGTGTTTCTCTTAAAGTTCTTATCGGTTGAAAAAAGGTCACTTCAGCTGTTCTCAATAAACTCATTTCTGGCTCACATTCAGGGCCGGGTCTAGCCAGGCATGAATGAGGGGGCAGCCACAAATGTTGAGGGGGGGACATTGTGCTCCAGCACCTTTTACCATGTCTAACTGACAAATTCACCCACTAGGATGTGGGTACACTGAGCAAGTACCTTGTAAGGTGTGTTGTCTCAAATGCTTGGCATTTGTTTTATTGTAGTTATTGTTGTAGACTAGGGCTGGGCGATATGGCTTCAAATCAATGTCACGATATACTGAGAACCTCACCTCGATAACGATAAATGGACGATAATTCCGATAATTCCCTATATTATTAGTACTATATTATTCATATTATTAGTTTTCAACTTGTGAAAAGTAGGAAATACCTGACATCTCTTTAAAAAAAAAACTTTGCATTGCAGTTTAAAAAAAACTGGCAAGTTCCATAAATTCCGAAATAAATAACTTACATCTAACCCTCTCCCATTCTTCATCAATACAGTGCAGTGTAAGGGTCCTTCATAATCAACGCAAAGGCATGCAAACACGAACGCACCACGTGTCAGCTTCCCCTGTTTTTTGTGCTATGCACTGTTCATATTCATAATTTAACAACATGTTAAATTATTATTTGCTTTAAAATGTAAATTACTTAGCAGAGGCGAGAAACATGACACGAGAAACAGCTTGATATATTTTATATTGAGGGGGCAAGCAAGACATTAAGACATTAAGAAGTGGAGCGGAGGAGAGAGGCAAAAGATAATAAAAATATATTAAATATAATATATTTTGGGGGAGTAGTTTGAGGGGGCACACATTTATTTGAGGGGGCCAGGCCCCCTCTTGCCCCTGCGTAGACCCGACCCTGCTCACATTTCTTCTTTTTGCATTTTTGAAGAGCAGCTTAGAACCTTCTGAAGATCCGACCGCTGGAGAACAAACGGCTGCAAGTGACATGAACGACAGTGAAAAGAGAGCAGCAGCCTGGAATCCTGCTCCTCGGTCTGGATTCGCCCCTCCTCCCAGATCCGTCCGGACCGGAGACCCTGAAGCAGACCGGAGCGCTCCGTCCACGTGACCTGCAGCCGGGAGATGTCTGGGCAGAACACCGCACAGCTTCAGGGTGGGGCTTCAGCGGCCCGGTCGAGGCGAAGGCAGAGACCCCCGCAGGAAGCGCTGAAGCTCCCAGACCGGACTTCAGAGTAGAAGAGCAGGAAGCCTCCGACGAGCAGCGCAAAAGAAATCAATCACACAACGGTCACTTACGATGAGTTTCACACTAAATCAAGGAATGTGATGTGAAAACATCCAGATTTAATCATCAGCCCTCACAGCGGTTTATTCCTGATAAAACTCACTTTTCTTCCACATGGACAGATTCTAAGTTGTTTTGTTGTTTATAACGTGACTCTGGTTTCAGTGCAGGTTTGTTCAAATTACCAGAAGTGAATTTCTATGATCGTTCAAGAAGATGATTCTGAACACCACTTAACAGGACCATGACGACAGGACAACCGTGTCACCATGGGACCGTGGTGATCCCTTTGGAGAAGGAAGGAAAGAATCAGGAAAAACCCACAGAATCGTAACGGGGACGGAAAGCAGCAACATGTCACAGCCGCAGTCTGAAAATGATCAGTGAAGAGGAACTGTGGCGACCTGGGTCAGACTGGCACAAGAATCACCAGATTAGCTCCAGATCGTTCTGCTCATTGCACTTTGTGAGTTCCTCCTCACACTGATGGGTTAAATAGGCACTACGCAAAACCAGCTGTTGATTTTCAGGTCTGAGCTAAATGTAGAGCAACTTGAAAGAAATCTGATGGAGGCTCACTAAAGGGATGTGGGAATTTCCTCAGTTGTTAATAAATGGTAGATTGAAAAAATTTCAGGACCATTAACAAGGTTGATTTCAAGAAAAGAAAGGAAGTTTTCTCTGGGGATGTAATATTAAATTAATTTAATTTAATTTAATTTAATTTAATTTAATTTAATTCAATTTAATTTAATTTAATTTAATTTAATTTAATTTAATTTAATTTAATTTAATTTAATTTAATTTAATGTTTCCAGTCGGTGTTTTAAACGCTGACAGGCAGAGCCGGATTGTGACGTCAGCCCGTCGCCTTCGCTCGGCTTCGGCCAGTTTCGTCGGGAGACTTCGGCTCCGCTCGGACAGACAGCGCCGGACTGTATGGTGCAGAACATTTCTTCTTCTCAGCTGTTTTTCTGGGGACCGGCTGTATGATTAAGCTACATCTTCAATGGAGTAAGCATATCCCAGTAAGTACCGGCTGCCGCCGTCCTCCCCGCGCTGCCATTTGTGTGCCGCTCAGTGCTTCGCCGCGTTAAATCAGTACGGCTGCTAGCCGCTGCTGTCCGGTCAAATCACGGCCTCCTCCGCCGCTCGGCGGCCGGAGCGGCTCCGTGATTCGCCTCCGGTCCATAAGGCGCTCCGGAGCACCGAGCAGGGTGGGTTTACCGCGGGTTTCTGGGGTTTCTGGGGTGTCCCGGGTCTCGGGGCCGGGTTTGGGGGAGGACGCGGCTGTCGGGACCGCTTCCAGCCGGTTCCTACAAGTTAGTCCCGGAAAGCGAGCCGCTAGCCGCATTAGCACGAGACGTCCGTCCGTAGGGGGGCTTTTTACCGAGAGGCCCAGGTACACGCCGCAGAAACGTCCCGGTGTGTGTGTGTTTGTGTGTGTGTGTGTGTGTGTGTGTGTGTGTGTGTTGCAGCCTGCAGGCCTCTAACGGGAGATGATGGCGGCCGGGCTGCTCTCCTCACACAAAGGACACTTCCAGCCTCTTAACGTGCTGCTGGAATCCTCCACCTCCTCCACCCTGCCGCCTCCTCCACCTCCTCCCGTTTCAACACATTTATTCCATCAATCACAGCCTGTCCTGCTATTTTGATGAATGCAGGTTTTTTTTTTCTTCCTTTTTTGCTCCAGTGAGAAAATAACGAAGCTCCACCACTTCCGGTCTAAACAAAACACTTTAATGACGTTAAAGCTGATTGTGTGTGTGGTGTGTGTGGTGTGGGGGGGGGGGGGGGGTGGGGGGGGGGGTGGGCTCAGCCCAGCCCCCTCAGATGTGACCTACATGTCAGTAATGAAACATCCTTTCTGTTGTCCATCGGCACTGTGGGGGGGCTGGAGGGGGGGTCTGGGGGTGAGGGGGGGTTAGGAGAGGACATCCTGCTTGCTGCAGAGGAGGAAACAGAAGGATCAGCTGCTGAGCGCCACCCACAGGTCTGGAGGAATCCTGAACCGGCCGGTTTGACGAGGGCCGATCGATTGTCGGTGTTTGTCGCAGAATGTTGACTGAACGCGACGCTCTGCTCAGGGGTGTCAAACATGGGGCCCGCGGGCCCAGCCCGACCGCCACCTGTGATAAAGTGGAGCTGCAGTACCTGGGTTTGGCCACCAGGGACTGAGCTGGAAGTGGTTTTCTGTGGATCTGTCCAGTTGTTCAGACTCTGGAGACGGAAGTGGTGGAACCAGAGCCGGTGGGATCTGCCGAGCTGGGACCGCATCTGTCTGAAACAGCAGGAAAGGTTGTGATTGGTTACTTATTCAGCTTCAGCACCGGACCATGTGAAAAAGTAGAACGATGATATCTACACACTGTTTCAGGAGAAAAAACACATCATGTCTGATTCTGGTTTCTTGACGGCACGTAAAGAAGCAGATAGTATAAAGATGTCCGTTTTCCTTCAGACCCATTCTTCTGCGGTTGTTGTTGGACGGGTTGGGAGACGTGGACTGTGTGTAGACACAGTCAGACTTCAGGGTGGAGGGTCGTGGTGATGGCTGTTCTCTGATTGGAGCTGCCGCTGGGCGCCCGTGTTCCACTGGCGTTCCTCTGGACTGGAGTCTGTCGTCAGTTCAAGCTTCAGTCCTGCTGGAGCTCCGATGACGTGGTGATCAGTGTGTGTGGAGCCCGATGACGTGGTGATCTTGTGTGTGTGTGTGTGTGTGTGTGTGTGTGTGTGTGTGTGTGTGGTGTGTGTGTGTGTGTGTGTGGTGTGTGTGTGTCCCTCGAACATCATGCTTGAGTCAGCAGGTTTTCTGTGATCAAACACGGATCTGACGTTGTACCATCAGTAGACCTTGAACACCCCCCACACACACACACACACACACACACATGCAGCTGCAAAATGAGCCTCTCACCTGAAGTGACTCTAAACTGGTGGAGGATTCAGGCCGGTCGCTTAGCTGTGTGTGTGTGTGTTGTAAAGCTAGGTTTGCACCTCGCACGACTTTTTTGCCACGATGTTGTCGTGGCAAGGCATGCCAAACTAGCAGGCTCCCGCACTGTTCACGAGTACTTCCACGAAATGCGCGGCCATCAATGTCACGAACTGGCACGATGCATTCACGCATAGTTCACGTGCTTCCCGCATTGGAACGGCGTGGTTGCGCAATTCTTCACGCAATATTCCCTTATTCAGACCCGCCCTCTTCTCTAGGGGCGGGACTTCCGCTTTGTGTTGGCACTTCCGCTTACCCGACAACTGCGGTGAAAACAAATGAGAAAATGAAAACAAAAACAAAAAACAAAAACCTCTCTTGAAAGCTCTAATGGAACAACTCTGCCTCATCCGAGCTTTTTAGCAGCGTGGGAGGACGACATGCGGAAGTGGTCTCCAGTCATGTCCGTCATATTTTTAATGACTTTGTGCTAGCGCTGGGTGTGGATGGTTCAGCCATGCAGCCAGCATCCTCCCGCATTGTCCCGATGAGTTCACGAGGCGTTCACGGACAGTGCATTGTTCCCGACGAGTTCACGAGGCGTTCATGGACAGTTGGCGCACAGTTCACGGCCCGGTCACGATATTTTGTCGTGACCAAAATTTTGAACATTTCAAAATTCATGGCACGCAGTCGCGACGGGTTTACGCACAGTTCACGCCACTTTACGAGTGGTTTGCGACTCCATTCGTGCCAATGCGTGCCACAGAATCATGCAAGTGTAAAACCTAGCTTAACCCTCTCTCTCTCTGTTCGCAGCAGTTTCTGTGGTGTTCTGGGTCACACATTTATGGAGTTTCTGAAGGGCAGTGGAGTACTATGCCAGGCTCAGCACGCCGCCGCCGCCGATGCCGACGAGTGAAGGGCCCGCCCCGCCGTCGACCCCGCGTACTCGAGCCTCAGGAGGGACCCCGGCACGTCGGCAGGACCGGGCCTGAGCGGGCCTGATGGGGTAACTCCGCCCGCTGCGCCCCCGCCCCGTCGGCCGCTGCCCGGCCCAGTCCAGGCGGAACCCCGCCTTGGTTTTTCTTCCCTCCCTGTTCTCGGCGGGGATCCTGAAGGCCCGGCCTCTCGGCGCCCTTCCTGACTGTCCGCCCCGTTTCTCCGCTACCAGCTCCCCAGATCCCTGTTTGGTTTTTCATTTCCTGGTATTTGCTGGAGGCTTTTTGTTTGTGGACATTTCGAGTTCGCTCGGATTCCCGTTAGCTTTCTGTAGTTCTCTATATTTTGTGGCGTCGTCACGATGGCTCGTATGAACAGACCGGCGCCGGTGGAGATCACCTACAAGAACATGCGCTTCCTCATCACCCACAATCCCACCAACGCCACGCTCAACAAGTTCATCGAGGTGAGCAGCGTCCGGGGGAGGAAGTGAAGCCGTGCCGTGACCGCTGACCCCTGACCCCTGACCCCGGTCTGTATTCACAGGAGCTGAAGAAGTATGGCGTCACCACCGTGGGTCCGAGTGTGGTGAGGCCACCTACGACGCCACCACTGGTGGTCAAAGAGGGAATCCAGGTCCTGGTGAGTACTTCCTGTTCCTGTTCCACACAGCCAGGCTCAGCAGGCAGCTTCATGACCGCCGCTCCATCTGCACCGCCCCCGCCCCCCTCCCCCCTCCCCCCCAGGATTGGCCCTTTGACGACGGGGCCCCTCCCTCCAACCAGATCGTGGACGATTGGCTGAATCTGCTGAAGCTGAAGTTCAGGGAGGAGCCGGGCTGCTGCATCGCTGTGCACTGTGTGGCGGGCCTGGGGAGGTGAGCGCAAACGCCACAACTACACCGAGACAACACATACGGCTACACCCCGACTACACCGTAACAACGCCATGGCGACACCCCAAATACACCGCGAATACACTGTGACAACACCACGGCTACACCTCGACTCCACCATGACAACACCACGGTTACACCTCGACTCCACCATGACAACACCACGGCTACACCCCGACTACACCGCAACAACACCACGGCTACACCCCGACTACACCGTAACAACACCACGGCTACACCCCGACTACACCGTAACAACACCACGGCTACACCCCGACTACACCGTAACAACACCACGGCTACACCCCGACTACACCGTAACAACGCCATGGCGACACCCGACTACACCGTGACAACACCACGGCTACAGCCCGACTACACTGTGACAACACCATGGCTACACCCAACTACACCGTGACTACACTGACAACACCGCGGCTACACCTCGAGTCCACCCCGACTACACCGTGACAACACCATGGCTACACCCCGACTACACCGTGACAACACCACGGCTACACCCCGACTACACTGACAACACCACGGCTACACCCCGACTACACTGACAACACCACGGCTACACCTCGACTCCACCCCGACTACACCGTGACAACACCACGGCTACACCCCGACTACACCGTGACAACACCACGGCTGCACCCCGACTACACCACGGCTGCACCCCGACTACACCACGGCTACACCCCGACCACACCGTGACTGCGCCCCGACCACACCGCGACTGCGCCCCGACCACACCGCGACTGCGCCCGACTACACCATGACCGCACCCCAACCACACTGCGACAAAGCCGCGACTAAACCCCAGCCGCGCCGCGACTACACCCTAACTACACCATAACTACCCTGCGATCGCGCCATGACTATACCCCAACTGTGCCCCTAATTCACCGCGACTACAGCCCGACTACACCCCAAGCGCACCGCGACTACACCACCCCAACTGCACTGTGACTACACTGAATTTTAATTGAATTTAAATAGAACGCTGCGTCTACACCCCGTACTACACCCACACGAACAGTCAGACCACACTGGTGTGTAGTCGGCCAGTTCTGTCTTGTTACTTTTGGTTCTGACCATTTCATGTCAGGCTCTGTGCGATTCTGTCTGTTCGGACTGGTTCTATCCGGTTCTGACCGGTTTCTATCCCATTCTAACCGGTTCTGTGTGGGTTTATGTGGTTGTTGACTGGTTCTGTGTGGCTCCATCCTATTCTGACCGGTTTTCTGACCGTTCTATCCGGTGAAATGCAGTCAGTGACCTCAGAAACACGCAGTGAGTTTTGACCCGTCCTCCTTGTCCACAGAGCTCCGGTTCTGGTGGCGCTGGCCCTGATCGAGTGTGGGATGAAATACGAAGACCGCTGTCCAGTTCATCCGACAGTAAGGTCCACCGCACCGCCAGTCCACTGCACCACAGCGCCGGCCCACCACTTCTCACGCTGTGGCTGAAAGACTCGGCGGAGCGATGAGTCAGGGCTGTAAATAGAAAGGAGGAGGAGGAGAGGGAGGGGTAGAGGACTAGCTAGCGTTAGCCATGGAGGCTGGATGGAAACACTGCTGGACTGAGGCTGAGTCCGGAAAAGCGAGTTTGTGACAGCAGATACCAGTTGCCATGGAAACACCCCAACAAGCTGGAGGGAGAGACACGGCTGCTAGCATCGATGCTACGCTAGCTAGCAACCTACCGCTAGCAGTTCACAAGTTAGCAATGAGGGATGTTAGATAATAGCAAGTCAAAGTAATGTGAAAAAAAACACAGAGTGAACTTCACTTATGAATGATACATTTATTTTGAGACAAGAAAAGTAACAAAGTAAATATATTAAGCAATACTTCATACCACATTCCATAAACAAAAACAAAATTTTACAGAAATGGTATATAAAAAATAAAAAAAGCCCAACAAATACAATTAGCTGAATATAGAATTTCATTTGTTGAATGTATCTTGAAAGGAGCAGGAAGAAGGCAACTTATTAACTCTCACCCTATAATGAATGAATGAAGTACATTAGTATATATATTCATATAACACCAGACCTACACCAATCAATACATCTTAAGTTACATATACAATATAATACCAGATATAAATATATCTATGTACACATACCACCTATCAGCTGAAACGGCTTCTCAGTCTGAGAGCTACTGGAACAGCTTTGATTTAACGGGATTATGAGGCAGTGCGTTTCAGTGGAGACGGAGCCCTCTAGTGGTCATGGAGCGCAACTGCAGTAGGGAGTTAGAAATCCAGGTTACACCTGCAGAGAACATTGTCAATGTTGACGCCTGACTCTGGGTTCTCTGGGTTCTGCGTCTGACTCTGGGTTCTCTGGGTTCAGTGGGTGTGACTCTGGGTTCTCTGGGTTCAGTGGGTCTGACTCTGGGTTCTCTGGTTCCCTGCAGGAAGCGTCGAGGAGCCTTCAACAGCAAGCAGCTCTTCTACCTGGAGAAGTATCGTCCAAAGATGCGCCTGCGCTTCAAAGATTCCAACGGCCATCGCAATAACTGCTGCATCCAGTAGAACGAACACACACACACACACACACACACACACACACACACACACACACACACACACACACACACACACACACACACAGAGGTTTGTACTTCTATAGTTGTGAGGACACTGATTGACATAATGCATTTCCTAGCCCCTCACCCTGACCCTGACCTGGACCCTAAACCTGACTGTGACCCTAAACCAGAAATCCAGTCTGAACCTCAAAAAGGCCAAAGGGGTCTGTGGAATAGTGAGGACCGGCAAAAATGTCCTGACTTCCCAAAATTGTCCTCACTTGTAAGGTTATAAACCCATGATGGTCCTCACAATGATAGCTGTACAAGTACACACACACACACACGCACACACACTGTCTTCAGGCTTCGTCCCCCCCCTCGTGGTGTCGCCTCTCCTGGACCCTCCAGCCTCAGTGATTCACTTTCCCCTGAAATCAGTGTCAAAATAAAAAGCAGAAGAATAAATAATGTGAGTTTCCTCTCCATGTGCCCCCCTCCCCTCCCCCTACCCCCCCGGCCGCCGTGCGGCGCCGTACCTTGTTGGATTAGCCGTTCAGAAGCATCCAAAGAGTCCGGTGGCCGGCAGGATGGATAGAAAGAGGTTTGCCTTCCGACCAATCAGAGCGCTCGTCCAGAAATGCCTTACTTACAACCCCAGTGGAACGAGGCAGAGGAGGCGGGACTCCACCCCCGCGGCGTTTGGAAAGCTCTTTCATTTTTCTACTCTGAACCCCAACAAAGCGTGGCCTTGGTCTGGCGCTGCCGCCCCTCAGTACCGGTTTTTAATATCGACGCTTCACTGTTGCGATATCCGTCAGTTTAAGTCCTGGAACTTGTTCTTGTTCTCGGTTCTGTTTCTTTACTCTTATGGAACCTTCTGTTTACTGATTAACTGCCATGTCCCAAATGTGATGATCTTCTTTTTATTTTTTATTTTCTTTCCTTTGGCTTCAAACTGGACTTCCAGCGTCTGCGATATTTTGTACGCCTTTTTATTTGATGTCGGTAACTTAAGACTTGGATACTTGATGATTTTCTGTATTTGGAACATGTACTGTTGTTAGGTTGGATATTTATACTCGGTGGACGTGTGGTTTCGTACCGTGAGCGACGACTTGTACCTGTTCACCGAACATTAAACGATACACTGAAAAACACGGTGGGTTCCGGAGCCTTCTTTCACCCTGAAGCATGATCCCCGTACCGAACCCGGACCCGGTCTCTCTGAGAGCACAGAACCGCAGAACTCCAGGTGTCAGGGGAACCTTCAATTCAACCTTATTGATACAGAAACCGTTACAGCACAGTCGGAGAACCCAGCAGATCCACAGGAGAACCCTGCAGAACCAGGCTCAGAGGAGGAGAACCCTGCAGAACCAGCTCAGAGGGGGAGAACCCTGCAGAACCAGGCTCAGAGGAGGAGAACCCTGCAGAACCAGGCTCAGAGGGGGAGAACCCTGCAGAACCAGGCTCAGAGGGGGAGAACCCTGCTGGGTTCACTGTTACGGCCCACTTTAACAGCATTACGCACAGGCGCAGCCAAACCAGCCCCTTTTGAGTTTGCGTGAAAAGTCCTGGATTTGTTTTTTAACAAAGGACAGTCGAACTGAAAGTGTCCGTGCCTCTGACAGTAGAGACATAAATGATTCCCTTCGGGCATCGGAGGCCCTTTGAACTCAGAGTGTTTGGCCCCACTAGGCCCCCACCTGGCTCTCCACCGAGGTTCAGGCCTGATTAAGCCGAAGCTATGACTTGACCCAACATTGTGCGAAAACTCTTTATGAGTGAGCACATACTCATCCTGCCAACGTAGCAGCATCCGACGCATTCAAAGCCTTTTGCTCATTGATATGTGGCAATTTTGTCCAGTAAACAGTTCCTGAACTCCTCCATCAAAATCAACTCCTGAAGCTGTTTGTAGTTTTTTTACATTTTGTGAGGCACACCAGCTGTGAAACAGTGCGACTTTCTCACGGCCAAACTCAACGTAACACTCTTTGTCTGTCTTTTTAAAGTTTTGCAATTTCTGGCGATAGGCCTCCGGCACCATTTCACACGCCCTTGAGCCACACTCTGAACTTTGTCATATCTTAAGCTTTCTTCTGGAGACAAACGCTGCATCAGCCTCCTGAGCCTCGCCTGTAGAGACAACACTGCAGAAGTAAAGGCCGCACATTCTCAGGCCAGGCTAAAGTTTTAGCCTCGAATAAAACAAAGAATTTATCAACATCCTTCTCAGTGAAAGGTGGGATGACACAAATGCATTTATTCACGTCAAACTCCGCTTGAGCCACCTGGTTTGAGTGAATTGAAGCTCTGAGCTGCGTCTGTCCTCTGCTTCAATTTCTAATTCACGAACCTCAAATTGCTGCTGAATTTCTTTCTCTCTAAGCTCCAAGCGACACATTTCCAGTTGCATCTCTAATTTACGCAACTCTGAATCAGAAGCCCCAGCCTTAAAGGTGCTGTCGGCAGGATTTTGCTAGTCAATGCTAATTTTTCTGTGTTTCTTTGGATTAAATGTTAGAGTATCCATTGATAATCCTTTAAGAGTGTAGCATAATTGCACTACCACGAGGGCGCAGCGTTTCCATCTGTCTCTGTTCTGAGCTGAAAAGGAATCTCAACAGTTCCAGGTATCTTTGACCAATCAGAAGAGCCCATGAGGCTCTAACCGTGATTGGTTGAGGGGCGTTCGTCGCACGTCTTGTGGAGGGGCTTAACTTGCGTGAGGGCGTGATGTCACAGAAAATAGGAAAGGATTGGCTGTGCTGGGTTTCAAATGGCCATCTTAGATGGGTCAAATCGCCATCTTGCTTAGGTAAACCTAAGCAAGATGGCGGAGATGCGGAATCCTGCCTACAGCACCTTAATCGGAGAAATAAGCTTATGCTTCTTCCTTCCCCGTCTACTGTCAAGTCTGCTAGAAGAACGTTACCTAACAGCAAGGTGTAAAATTAACAGTAAAAGACTGCAAATATACCTCTTCAGAAACAGGTGGAAATAAACAGTATAAACCCGTCATCTTCCCAACAGTTATTTCCTGTTGAGGTTTAAAATAACGGCTCGCCGTGGTATTTATAAAAACTGCAGGAAACTGTAAATTTCATCAAAACACTGTCAGCTTCACAGTGACTTCCTGAACCTGCTGCCAGCTGTTTACGGTGTTTAACGTAGCGGAGGCTCTCCATGGGGGTCAGGCCAGCCTGCTTCAGCTTCCGAGGAAGTCCAGTCTCTGTGGTGCCGCCCCCTCCTGGCAGGAGGTGTGAACAGGCCAGGTGAATCTGAAGCGCTGACCCTCTCTACCTCCTCTCCTGGTGCAGAGGGCGGGGTGCGCCGAGCGTTTGGTTTTGGTGCGCCGAGCGTTTGGTTTTGTTCAGGTCCAGATTGTTATTGTGACACCGCGGTACCAGAGGCTGGACCTCCCCCTGTAGGCCGTCCCGTCGTCGTCTGCGACGAGTCCTACGACGAGTCCTACGACGGTGGTGTTGGTGGAGTGGATGGGGAGGAGGGAGTACAGGAGGGGGCTGAGGACGCGTCCCTGCCTCAGAGCTGAGCAGGATCTCCACTGCAAAACCACATCATCAGCAGGGTCCAGCTGACCACCTCACCTCGGTCCAGACCAGCTCCCGGTCCCCGTGAGTGGAGAACCATCCACCGCCTGGTGAGTTCTGCTTCATACTGACAGGAAGAGCCACATCCCAGGATCAAGAAGCGATGTCGCTGTGAAAGCTTGGCCGCCACGAGCCGCTGTTCCGTCGAAACGGGAATGTCCCGCCATTCCGTCATCCCATGTGAAGCTGCATGGTACGGTGCTAACGCTAGCTTAGCGTCACGGCGCAGTACTAGACCAACGCACGTGTCAAACTTCTTAATGATTTAAGTGGATTTCTAGCTTTTCTTTCAAGAACATTACTGTGATATCATATATTTAATCAGTCTATGTTAGCAGTAAAACGGTTTAAAATATTGACATTAAAGGTCTAATACACGATTTTCTCAAAAAGACGAAGCCCCACGTCTGTTACTCACTTTTTGAACAACGCCATGCGGCCAGACCATCCGCCCGGCTCTCCTGCTTCTCCCCAGGAAACGCGGAAGTGTACGAGCGCGATCTCCTCTTCTCCGGCGTGCACGGCTCTGTTTACAGTTTCTGCGATCCGCCTCGCTCATGAATAAAGCTTTTTTTCCGAAACAGTTACAGTTTCATTATGTGAGACTCGCCATCGGTAAGTACTAGCTCAGAAGCTCACCGGCTACATAACACTCTGAATGCACACGTGCAAAAGGGAGAAACTTATTGGGCGCAAGCACGTAGAACCGCCTTACTAAGCAGCTCGTCAGAATGATTGACAAACGACCCACCAATTATTTAGGTGATCCACCCGGAAATCAAAATGTTGTATTACACCTTTAATATAAATCGCTCCGGCCATCAATTTGTGCCTCTTTTGGACACTTTTCCCTACTAAATAAATAAATAAATAAAATACAGCTGGATGTGGTGTTTTTTGTTGGTTATCGTCAGCATTTTATACCGTTTGCTGTTACGCAGGTGGAAAGGAGGGGTTCTGCAGACCTGTTTTAATGGGGAGTCAAAGGTCACTCCAGCTTCCTCTCAGTGTTACTGGAGGTTAAAGTAGAACCATCCAGGTTTTTATGTCTTTAAGAAAAACTTCTAGTTGGACCAGATGATCAGGATCATCTGTTCTAGATCAGTAGATCCGTGGATCATCTGCAGAACAGTGGAAGTTAACGGAGTTTCCTGATGATGTTCCTCCAGGAGGACTGCAGAATGTGAAGAGTAGAGGCTCTAGGACAGAACCCTGAGGAACTCCGTTTCACTTCGTCGTTGTTAACATGAGCCAATTGGAACCTGTCTGCTAAATATGAAGGAACCAGTTTAATGCAGAACCTTTAATGCCACAAGTATAGAGCTGGAAAGTGTGACATCACTGCTGAAAAGACTCATGGGAAGGCAGGCCGGCATTCACCGGTGGGATCTGAGTCTCAGGGATTAGAACCTTGTTGCGTTTTTTGGAATCGCTCTTTTCCCATCTCTCCGTCTGGGAACCGTCTTCTATTTACGTACCGAGACTCACCGGGACGGCGCTCCGGTATAGCTCTCCGGGACGGTGCTCTGGGACGGCGCTCTGAGACGGCGCTCTGGGACGGCGCTCTGAGACGGCGCTCTGGGACGGCGCTCCGGCGGCTGCCTTTGGTTTCGTGGTAAGATGAGAGAAAAACGACGGCTGTCCAGAGAACGGAGACTTCAGCTCCTTCGCCGTTCTCTCTGTCAGCTTGTTTCTCGTGGAACGTCAGTCTCACAGTTTTAATGAACGGTCCGAGAACGCCGTTCCACGTTTCCCTTCTCTGGAATCGCTAAGGCCGGGCTCACACTGGATGCCGCCCGGTCTGGTTCTGGTACGGAATCACCAAACCTCTGTCACTCACTGCCTCAGTGCTTCTGCTGTGCTGGCGGAGGTTGCCAGATCTGTCCCAAACAGGATGCTAAAACCATCCAACAACAGAAAGCAGCCGAAAACTCTAAGTTAAAGCTGCATTAAGGAGTTTGCACGTTTTATGTGAAACAGCAGCCCCTGCAGGCCTGGGCGTAATGCAGCTTAGTGAAACACTCGTGCCTGTGGCTTGCGTCCATGCAGGGCCGTTTCGGCTTCATGGGGGCCCTAGGCAAGATGTTTTTTGGGGCCCCTATTTTGTCAGACTGTAATGAAGAGATTGCTAACCCTTTAGATGGTCCACTAAGCCTAGGCTACAGTTAAAATCAAACGTCTGAAGAGTTGAGCCACTCACTTGAAAGTGCAGTGCGCGGTCCCCCGGAGGACCACAATTTTTTGGGGGAGAATGTGAGATGATGTGACGTAATGCGCTCCCGCTGGCCTGATTCCTTAGGTTTTGTTTTGTCCGCCATTACTCCGCCAGATGCTCAGCAGCAACAACTGAGCAGTATGAAGATGGAGCTTCCAGAAAGTAAGAACAGACCGCGCTTCTAGCACTGCCACAGCTCCAGCACGGACCCACCAGCCAAAAAAAACTTACATTTTACTCCAGCATTACTAAAAGAGCGAGGAAGGAGTTCCCCTCTTCCGTGCACATACATGGACGCAGGTGAATGCTAGGGCCCCCAAGCCACCAGGGGGGCCCCAAAGCTGCATGTTCAATCTCTTCTGAGGATAATTGAAATGTCCTGTTTTTTATCTGTAGCTAGCTCTGTTGTTTATTACACCTCTTATGTGCTTAAAAATAACTGTTGGATATAAATAAAATAAACTGCAATGATAAGCTGTGGCTGGTGCTTTTGTAGCATTATATTAGTCTGTTGGACCGCACTGTCACACAGCAAGTGACGTCACGTAGCGGCCCGCCGACAGGTATGATGGGAATGATTGACAGCTACCTGTCATTAGCCAGAGGCTTAACAAAACAAACCATAATGGCATCAAAAAGAAATTATCCCAACGGCACGGAAAAAACGGAAGAAAACGAAGACTGAGTTAGAAAACATTAGCGCTGTTAGCGGTAATTACAATGAATACGTCAGGGCACATTGTACACATCATTGAATATTTGTAACATATTGTATGGTGGAAAATAAGTATTTTTAAAGTTGAAAAAGTCATTAATGCACCTTTAAAGCTGTAAAAACCGGATTTGCATAAAAATAATAATAATAAAAAAATACGCCACAAGCACAGAACCTTTTCATCTACCCGCCCGTCGGGTTCAAAAGAACCTCAATTATGCAGAAACGACGCCTAATCTGGCAACACAGAGCTGCTCCGGTTTTGTGTCGTTTGACTTTCCTACAGTGAGTCAGAACATCGTTCATTCTTCTGATGCGTAGAATGATTAGATTGCGTTGTTTATTATATATTCTACCAGAAGAATTGAAAAAAAACATGTTAAGGTAAAACACAACTCAGATTTTATTTTGAAATCACTTATTTAGGAAGACGTGTCGACTTCCTGCAGCTGGCCTGCTTCTGGTCGGTCCGAGCCTTCGGAGGGTGAAACAACAGGATCCTCGCTGGAAGTCTCCGGACCACCGGACCGGCTCCGCAGCGCTCGCTGGAGAAGTTAGCGAAGCTTCACACGCATGGCGACACCCCAAGGGTCAGGAAGTGATCTGACGTCTGATTGGCCGACCTGCAGGTCAGTCACATGACCGACGTGACGGCCGGTCGTCCGTCCTGTTCAACGCCATGTTACCGACGAATCGGCGCCCCCGATAGCACAGGGACGGTCTGCGTTTGGCTCCTGGTCCTGGTCCTGGTTCTGCAGACCCAGTTCGGGTCCTGGTTCTGAAGTAAGTTCTGTTTGGGGCTCAAAGACGACGGCAGCAGCTTATCAAAAGGTTTATTTCCTCTGTACAGGCCGACGGCGTCTCCTGAACCTCGGTGTAATAAATAAGTCACTTCACAGAGGAACACACAAGCACACGCACACACACGCGCACACACACACACACACACACACACACACACACACACACACACGGACATATCCAGCAATGTGGCTTCATACAGACACGTTTCCATGGAGACGGTGAAGCGGAGGATTCAGGTTACTGGATAACGGCTACGGTACAGAGACGGCCAAGGAGGGCCCGGGAACCAGCCTGGTTCTGCTGTCCCCTTCAGTCTCTCACCCCCCCCCCCCCCCCCCCCCCATTGCCCCGCCCCCTCACATCTCCGTGGGGCCCTTCATGCCGGAGTCCTTGGCTGAGACCGGCGCCGCCGCTGCTGCCGGCAGGACGCACTGCGACGGCTCGCAGTATCCGTTCAGGCCCGGGGCTCCAGGAGATCCCGGGATGCCCGCAGCACCGGGGACGCCGCGAGGACCCCGCCCCCCATCACGGCCGTCCACGCCGTACGCCGGGCGGCCGGACTGACCTGAGGGGAGACGTACGGAAACACAATACTGTAGTACTACTGTGTACTGAGGCAGAGTACTGCAGTACTGCAGGATACTGTTATAGAGTACTGTAGTACTGTTCAGTACTGTGTGGTATACTCTAGAATAGATGGTGGATTGTACAGCAGGTATAGGGCAGTGTGGTTTAGTACAGGATAAGTAGTCCTTTGTGGACCAGGTCTCCAGTTTTCCTGTGGTCTTTTACCTGGCAGACCGGGCGCACCGGGCTCTCCTTTGGGTCCTCTGGTGGTGGGTCCCCGTTCTCCTCTGTCTCCCTGGTCACCTGCGAGCAGGAATGTGGCCCCAGGTCACTGAGTCCCTCTGGATCGGGTTCCTTCAACTGGTTCTCTCAGAACCCCTTCTGGACTCACCTTTCAGTCCTTTCCTTCCCATCAGCCCCGGCGGTCCCTTGAGTCCGGGCAGACCCCGGGACCCGGTGTGTCCGGGGAAGCCGTTCTCCTCCGGTGGGGCCCGGGGGCCCTGGCGGGCCCGCGGTCCAGGCAGGCCGGCGGCCCCCGAGTCGGGTCTGCTGAGGCTGGCGGCCAGCTGGGCCAGCTGCTCTGTGAGCAGGACAGCAGAGACCATCAGAGACCAGCAGAGAGAAAAAAAAAAAGAGACCATCAGAGACCAGCAGAGATCAGCAGAGAACCCCGGGAGAACCGCAGAACCCAGAGAACCACAGGCGGACCGGGGATCAAACATCAGGCCTGCTTATCAGGTGGGGTGTGGTGGAGGGGGCATCTAAGTGGCCCCTATCACTGCACCCTCCGGCGGCTCGCCTCTCAGTTTTAATTGCACTTAGTCATCTAACACGACCAAACAAATACAGACAACACACACATCTAGGGGTCTTGGCACCGTGTCGGGGGAGGGGGGGCTGTTCAGGTAGAGGGGACTGCTCAGTCAGCCTCACTCGCAGCACGGTGTGGTTACTGCCCCTCAATTTTAATCGCAAACAACATATACATCAACACTCATGAGAGGGGGAGGGGGGCAATGGGGTCTTCTGTGTTCCCGTCTCCGGGTCCCTTCTGGTGGTGGTGGTGGGGGGGCTGATGCCCTGGGTCTCGGGGTACGTGGCTGGGGATTACAGTCAGGTCAGTGCCAATCCAAGTTGGACAGGGCCGACTTGGATTGGTGCTGACCTGATCCAAGTCAGCCCTGTCCAACTCGGCACCACCCCGGGATACAGTCAAGTCGGCATTTAGCCAAGTCATGATGCCGGCTGCGGCACGACGATTTGCACAGTTTTTATCGTGCGCCAGCTTCTCCTCACGTAGCAGGCGGGAGGCTGGAGGATCGAGACCAGATCAAGTTCATCATGCAGCTTCAGTCTTCCTAGGTTTCCACTGATTGGGTAAAAATAAATTAATTGTACTGGCTGACCAAACTTCAGGGGTGGAGAACATTACAATACAATTATAATGCAGGCGACTGGTTTGATCAGGCAGCGTTCCGTGAATGCCGCCTGGTCACATGATCTGGTCACATGACCAGACAGCCGCTCGCACTGCGCGCTTGTAGCTAAGCTACTCGGTTCAACAGAACGTCAACATGGAGCTCCAGGTACAGGTTCCTGGTCTCTGCTGGAGCCATCCTCCCAGCTTGGGGGTTCCTGCTCCCAGTGTCCCGATCACTACTGGTATCACGGTTGCCTTCACGCCCCACACTCTCTCCATCTCTTCCCTCAGCCCTTGGTACTTCTCCAGCTTCTCTGCTCCTTTTTCCTGATGTTCCATCACTTGGGATTGCTACATCTATCACCACAGCTGTCTTCTGCTGTTTATCCACCACCACTATGTCAGGTTGATTGGCCATCACCTGCTGGCAGTCCTGGATCTGGAAGTCCCACAGGATCTTGGCTCGATTGTTCTGGACCACCTTTGGAGGTGTCTCCCATCTTGACCCTGGGACCTCCAGTCCATACTCGGTACATATCTTCCTGTACACGATGCCCGCTACCTGGTTGTGCCGGTTAATGTATGCCTTGCCTGCCAGCATCTGACCCCCTGCTGTGATGTGCTGTACTGTCTCTGGGGCTTCTTTGCACAGTCTGCACCTGGGTCTTGTGTGGTGTGGTAGATCCCGGCCTCTATTGATCTTGTGTTCAGGGCCTGTTCTTGCGCCGCCATGATTAGTGCCTCTGTGCTGTCCTTCAGTCCAGCCTTTCCAGCCACTGGATGTTTTTCCGATGTCAGCCACTTCTTCAATGTGTCGGTGGTCCATGCCATGCAGGGCTTTGTCTGTCCATGATAGCTCCTCTGGATCCTCGTTACTGGGCTTTTGATGTCTGAGGCAATTCACTTAGCAGATCATCACTGGGAGCCATCTTCTTGGTATACTCATGGAGGCTCTTGGTTTCCTCCTGGATAGTGGCTCTGACACTCACTAGTCCTCGGCCTCCCTCCTTTCTCTTGGTGTATAGCCTCAGTATGCTGGACTTAGGGTGGAACCCTCCGTGCATTGTAAGGAGCTTTCTTGTCTTGATATCAGTGGCTTGCATTTCTTCCAGTGGCCAGGATATTATGCCAGCAGGGTATCTGATTACTGGTAGGGCATAGGTGTTTATGGCCTGCATCTTATTTTTGCTATTCAGCTGGTTCTTCAGGACCTGTCTTACTCTCTGTAGGTATTTGGCTGTGGCTGACTTTCCAGCTGCCTCCTCATGGTTACCATTTTACCATTTACCTGTGGGATCCCCAGGTACTTGTAGCTGTCCTGCACATCTGTTATGTTTCCTTCAGGCACTTCAACTCCTTCAGTTGTGATCACCTTCCCTCTTCTAGATACCATTCGTCCACACTTATCTAGTCCGAATGACATCCCGATGTCATTGCTGTATATATATATATAATATATATATATATATATATATATATATATATATATATATAACACACACACACACACACATATATATATGTATGTTATGCTCCCACTAGTTTTACCCTACTGATGATGTTTTGTTGCAGTAATAAATGTCCTCCTGCTGCCAACAGTAAATCTGTTCGGACAGTAAAAGGCTCCAATCATAAAACATTGCACGCCCAGCTGTCGAACAGGGAAAGAAACAAACAGAAAAACCATCAGGCCTGCTTCTGGCCCGCGGGCCGGACGTTTGACCCCCTGGGAGGAGTCTTGGAGGGGTACCTTGCATGACCCTCATGCAGACGGTCTTGATGTGCGTGTCGCTGGGGGAACCTCCCTGTGGAGAACAGAGAACGTGAGGAACGGTTCTGTCCGCCGCTCAGCCGGGGCGGACAGAACCTGCTCTCACCGCGGGGCCCTGCGCTCCGGGCAGGCCCGGGACTTCCCGCGTCGCCCTGCATGCCTCGGGGTCCGGGCCGGCCCGCCTCGCCATCCTTGCCCGGCTGACCGCGGCCGCCATCGGATCCCTTGTTGCCGGCGTCTCGGGCGGACCCGCCTGAGGGAACACGGAGAACTCAGGTGCCAGATCTGAACGCTTTCCAGCACAAACCAGACGCTGGAGCCAGCGGCCCGCTGAACTGGCCCCGCCCACATCTGGACGGTGGAGCAGGGGGTCTGGGGGAGCAGGGACAGCAGGGGGCGTCGCCCACTCCGCTGACTGACTTCAGCCCATCAGAGCTTCAAAACAAACACGTCATCAATGCATAACTTGTCTGGTGGTTAGCTTTAGCTCTTCAGCTCTAGCTAGCTGTTCGGCTCTTAGCTCTGCTGTCCCTCCTGGCAGACCCTCCCCGGTCCAGACTGCTGCCGGCTGTAGTTCTTGCTGTTCTGGCTCTCAGACGGGGGTTACAGTCCGTCTCCGTGGCGACCGCTATGTCCGTCTGGAAGATGCTCCGCTGCGACAGCAGCACTTCCTGTTTCACCGCCGCTTTTTGACTCGGCTCTTTTGATTGGCTCGGCCGTCGCACTGCTCCGTCGCCTCGTCCCCAGCTCCACCCGGCTCCTGAACTCAGTGCTTGACCTCTGACCTCTGACCTCTGGACCGGTCGGAACCAGAACACGGATCAGGAACTTACTGATCCTTTCTCTCCGGGTTCTCCTTCGTCTCCCTGAAACAGAGGAAGAAGAGTCAGCTCTTCACCCAGACGTCCGTCCATCTGTCTCCCCTCCATCCATCATCTGTCCATCCGTCCCCCCTCCATCCATCATCTGTCCATCCGTCTCCCCTCCATCCATCATCTGTGCATCCGTCCCCACTCCATCCATCATCCGTCCATCCGTCCCCCCTCCATCCATCATTCGTCCATCCGTCCCCCCTCGTCCATCATCCGTCCATCCGTCCACCCTCTGTCCATCATCCGTCCATCCGTCCCCCATCCGTCCATCATCCGTCCATTGTCCCCCCTCGTCCATCATCCGTCCATCCCTCCCCCCTCCGTCCATCATCCGTCCATCCCTCCCCCCTCCGTCCATCATCCATCCATCCCTCCCCCCTCCGTCCATCATCCGTCCATCTGTCCCCCCCTCTGTCCATCATCCGGCCATCCACCCCCCCTCCGTCACTCACCACGTCTCCCCGCTGTCCCGGCGTCCCCTCGGCTCCAGCGGGTCCCTGAAACACAGACCAGACCAGGTCTTAGTGTGGCTCCGCCCCTTCGCCCGCCGCATGGCAGAATGCCTTCAGAGTACCTGTTCTCCCTTCGGACCATCAAGACCGACGAACCCTAAAAGACAAGAAGACTCCGGGTTAGAATCCCGTTAGGATCTAAGTATTGGGGACAGGAAATGTGTCCAGCCCAGACCCGGATGTGTCCCACTCAGGATCCACTCAGGATCCACTGATCACCCGAGATCATCCGGAACATCAAGACCAAAAAAAACTGTTTCTGCCGGACTGGGGTCCGACTGTCCCTGCTCTGGTCTCAGTCGTCCCCATTTGTCCGTAGACGTGCAGCTTTGAGGATGGGTGTCTTATTAGTGTGTCCCCCCCTCACTGGGGGTCTGGTTTTTACCCGGTCCCCCTTCTGACCCCGATAACCAGCCGGAGGCCGGGAAGTCCTGGGAGTCCCCGGGTCCCCTTTACCTCCCTGTGGAGACACAGAGACAGAGTGTTAACACACACACACACACATACACACACACACACACACACCACACCACACACACACACACACACACACACACACACACACACGAACACACACATTCGGCAGCAGCTGGCAGACACAAAGCCAAAATTTCTGCTGGAATTTTCTAGTAACTAATAATAATTCTATATTTCCGACAGTTTAGAACCATTTCCATGTTGTGAACGATCGATCCTTAGAACCAACATATAGAAGCTCCGACTGTGAGTCTTTACTAATGTCCTGACCAGACCTCTGATCGGAAAAGACGGACTGTGACTGTGGACCCTGAACGCCTCACAGCTGCAGCTTCACTCCTGAGAGCAACACCCTGACCCCTGACCCCTGAACAACAGGATGAAGAGAAAACAACAACAGGACAGTAAACAGCTGCACTACACCCAGAAACTAAACCTACCAGAACCATGTTTCCCTCGTTCTCTCCGAGCCGCCGCTATGCCGCTCAGATCCGTCCTCTCAGAACCGAACTGTCCTCAATAACAACCTGTCCGTCCTGTCCCAGACGCTCAGCGTTTAAATCTTATTTCCACCGCCTCAGGAATTGAGATGCGTCCCGTCGACTGATGTTGGAGCACGAAGGATCCTTCAAATCCAGCTAATTCATTGGTGGCTAACAGCTAAGCTAACAGCTGACTGAGACATGGCGGCATCTATCAGCAGCTACTTTTACGAAGTGTCCCTGAAGGCAGCAGGGATGCAGGTTGTTCTGTGGATCAGAGGGTTTCAGGTGTTTTCACAGGTGATGAAGGTTCAGGATCAGCTGGATCTTGACGGGTTCATGGACGGAGGTCCTGCCTCCACCCAGCAGCTTCCTCACATACATCGTGGCGGCCAGATGTTGTTGTATGTGGGTCAAAAGTGGCCTCCGGTGGGGGAGCACAGGCCCTTAGTGGGGGGGCAGGCCCCCGATGGCCCGCCCTGGGTGTGAGACGGGTTCTTCCAAGAGTCGGTCTGGCTCAGAGGCTCCAGACCAGACTTCCAGGACCAGGTCTGAACCGAAGCTGCTTTCAAGGTGGTCTCCACTTCCTGGGAGCTCTTACCCGTTCTCCTGGTGGGCCTGGAGGTCCGTCGTGTCCTCTCTCTCCTCGAGAGCCCTGAAGCAGAACGAGACCGGAACGTCAGGTCGAAGCCAGGCGAGAAAACCAGCGGGTGGACGGCCCCGGGTGGAGCGGGTATCCTGGACTCACCGGTCCTCCTCTGGCTCCGACCGGCCCCACCTCGCCCTGCTCGCCTCGTTCGCCCTGGAGGAGAGAGAGCAGACCCTTCATCCAGGTGGGTCTACGTCAGGTCCTCCACCCGGCAGCGGCCGCAGAGCGGGACGCTCAGAGGGACGGAAGACGTCCAACCTCCGCTCCGGTTCTTCTGAACTCACCTGTTTTCCTGGAGATCCCATCAGGCCCACGACTCCCGGGTCCCCCGCGGTACCCTGCTCAGACAGAGGGGGGCGCTTCAGTCTGGGTCAGGCTCTACATGTTCTACAACGTGTGGTTGTCGTCACCTTCACGCCGCCGTGTCCTTTCTGGCCGAAGGATCCCGGTAAACCCTGCAGGGACGAGACGCCGACACTCAGACCAGACGGAGCGCCACCCGGAACCAGCCGGACCGCCGTCTCTTACCGGAAGACCCTGAGGACCCGCGTCTCCCGGAGCCCCGGCTTTCCCTGGGAGACCCTAGAACCAGGAGAACCAGGAGAACTGGGTTTACAAAGAGAACCACTCTCGGTGACGTTGTTCCGCCGGCTGACGTCTCACCTTGGAGCCCGGCAGCCCGGGAATCCCCTCCCGACCGTCCGGACCCGCCAGGCCCTGACGAGACAAGAGGATCAGTGACAGGGGTTCACAACCTGCGGCTCCGGACCACATGGGGCCCGTCAGCACCCCTGGACCGGCCTTACCCCGAATCAACATCTGGTTGGATTCGGACTGATGTTCAGAGATCAGATCTCCTGGATCAACCGACCGACCGACCGACCGACCGACCAACCGACCATCCAACCAACCAACCAACAAACCAACCAACCAACAAACCAACCAGTCAGTCAACCGACCATCCAACCAACCATCCAACAACCAACCAACCAACCAACCAACCAACCAACCAACCAACCAACCAACCAGTCAATCAACCACCCAACCAACCAACCAACCAACCAACCAGTCAATCAACCAACCAACCAACCAACCAACCAACCCATCAACCAACCAGTCAACCAACCAACCAACCAACCAACCAACCAGTCAATCAACCAACCAACCATCCAACCAACCAACGAACCAACCAACCAACCAACCAACCAACCATCCAACCAACCAGTCAATCAACCAACCAACCAACCAGTCAATCAACCAACCAACCAACCAATCAACCAACCAACCAACCAAACAACCAACTAGTCAATCAACCAACCAACCAACCAACCAACCAACCAACCAACCAGCCTCATCCTGCTACAGAGACTAGAATCTACTATTGGAATTAAAGGTTCTGCATTAAACTGGTTACTTCATATTTAGCAGACAGGTTCCACTTGGTTCATGTTAACGACGACTCTTCAGCTCAGATCAGAGTTGATGGATGATGGATGGATGATGGATGTGTGATGGATGATGGATGGAGGATGGATGGATGGAGGATGGATGGATGGAGGATGGATGGAGGATGGATGGAGGATGGATGGATGCAGAGCAGAGTTTAACGTCTCGTTCTTTGTGAAGCTGAAGGAGTCTGACCTGCAGCCATGAGACTCACCGGTTCTCCTTTCGGTCCTGGAAGTCCTCTGAGTCCCTGTGGACCCCGTTCACCCTGGAGGACAGCACACACTGTCAACATACACTGTCAACACACACACTGTCCACACAGCTGTGATTCCAGGTTTTCTGGATGTGAGTCTCACCGGCGCTCCTGCAGGACCGCTCTCTCCGACGGCTCCTCGCTGTCCCGCGTCCCCCTGAAAAACAGCTGTTAGCGACAGGTTCGCTTCGATGGTGGCGGTGTGAGTGAGACTGGACTGACCGGCAGCTCCCTGGACTCCCTGAGTCCCAGGTCCTCCGGCTTCCCCCGTGGCCCCTGGTGGAGAACAGGACGTTGAGGACCTTCAGGAGAGGAGGGCGAGGAGAGGAGAGGAGAGGCAAGACGAGACGAGACAAGTAGACGAGACGAGAGATGAGGCGAGACGAGTCAAGACGAGGCGAAGCGAGGAGAGGAGAGGAGAGACAAGGCGAGGCGAGGCGAGACGAGGCGAAGCGAGACAAGAAGAGGCGAGAAGAGACGAGACGAGACGAGTCGAGACGAGGCGAGGCGAGACAAGAAGAGGCGAGAAGAGACGAGACAAGGAGACGAGACGAGAAGAGGCGAGACGAGGCGAGGCGAGACGAGGCGAGGCGAGACGAGGCGAGACGAATCAAGACCAGGCGAAGCAAGGAGAGGAGAGACGAGGCGAGACGAGACGAGACGAGTCAAGACGAGTCGAGGCGAGAAGAGACGAGACGAGTCAAGACGAGGCGAGGCGAGGCGAGACGAGAACAAGAGAGGCGAGAAGAGACGAGAAAATGAGACGAGACGAGAAGAGGCAAGGAGACGAGACGAGAAGAGGCGAGGGGAGGCGAGACGAGGCGAAGCGAGGCGAGACGAGATGAGACAAGGAGATGAGACGAAAAGCGAGGCAAGACGAGGCGAGACGAGGCGAGACGAGAAAGGCGAGACGAGTCAAGACGAGGTGAAGCGAGGCGAGACGAGACGAGAAGAGGCGAGGGGAGGCGAGACGAGGTGAGAAGAGACGAGACAAGGAGACAAGACGAGAAGCGAGGCGAGACGAGTCAAGACGAGGCGAAGCGAGGCGAAGTGAGACGAGACGAGAAGAGATGAGACGAGAGGCAAGACGAGGCGAGGCAAGGAGAGGAGAGGTGAGAAGAAACGAGACGAGAAGAGGCGAGAAGAGATGATACAAGGAGAGGAGACGAGAGGCAAGGCAAAGCGAGGTGAGATGAGACTAGACGAGAAGAGGCGAGACGAGACAAGAAGAGGCGAGAAGAGACGAGACAAGGAGAAGAGACGAGAGGCAAGGCGAGGCGAGATGAGACGAGAAGAGTAGTGACGAGGAGAGGCGAGGCGAGATGAGGCGAGGAGACGAGAGGCAAGGCGAGATGAGGCGATGCGAGGCGAGAAGAGACGAGGCGAGACGAGGCGAGAAGAGTACAGACGAGGAGAGGAGAAGAGAGGCGAGATGAGGCTAGGAGGGGCGAGTCGTCAGGGATGCTGTGGTGAAAGACAGCTAGCTAGCATTAGCCTCTAGCAATAGCCTCCCAGCCGGGTGAAACCAATTCTGACTGGACTTCATGTCTCTCTGGTGTCTCGTGGTAGCCTCGTAAACCAGACCCGCTCACTCCTCATCCACATTTGGACTTGGGCTTAATCTGGATAGGAGCCCATAGAAACTTCCTGCAGGGGGCGTCGGTTACTCCTTTGACTGACAGCGCACTTCAGCCAATCAGCGCTTCAAAACAAATACGTCATCAAAATGCGTTAGCTTCTCTAAGGGTTAGCATTAGCTCATTAGCTCTAGCTTCTCTACACACAAAGACACGTGAAAAGTCTTTTCCTGTTAGAACCTCACCAGACCAGACTCTTGCTCTTGCTTGATTGTTGTAATTCTTGGTATTTTGGCTGTAACTTTACTGATTGCAGCTTCCAGACGATGGTTAAAGTTAAACTCTGTCTTCTCCGCTACGCGCAGTGATAGCGTCATTTCCGGTTTAGCCACCGGAATTCGCCAAAAAAATTTGAAAACAAAAAACGGCAACGCTGATTGGCTCGGCCGTTTCAGACCGAGTGAAATCCCCTCTATGGGCTCCGACCCAGACTGAGACCAGCTCCAAAATCCAACGGATGAGTGGGCGGGGCTAGTTTACGAGGCTAGTCTCGTGGAGTCTGTCCTCGTTTCACTGATTGTTTGGTTTTGTAGAAATGTGGACATGTCCATCATGACGTCTCTGCTCCGACACGGAAAGCCTTTAAAGTTTCCGGTCAAAGGTCATTTGAAGGACACTGCTCGGGTCCCTGAATTCAAACGTCTTCAAGCCCGCAGGACGTAAACCTCAACTCGGACCCAGTCCGGGATGTTGAGGCTTTCCTGGACCGGATGCCGATCTTACCCGGTCCCCTTTGGCTCCGATGATCCCGGGGAGGCCTCGAGGTCCTCCGGGGCCCTAGAGTCACCCAGCAAAGCAGCGAGGTGTTAGTCTGTCACTTTCTACGTGGACGACGTCTTCCTGAGAGACCGGAGGGACGCTTACCGGCAGTCCCTGAGCTCCCACTTCACCGGGCGCTCCTTGGTCTCCTTCTTCACCCTGAAAGCAGAGGGGGATGTGATGTCCAGCAGGACCTCTAAGTCCATCTCACCGGTTCTCAGGAGTCTTCACGACGAGCTGACCTTGTGTCCTTGTAGTCCAGGCTCACCCGATTCACCTTTGACCCCTTTATGACCCTGAAGGGAAACGCTGCGTTAGGATTGGTCGGCGGGGACGCCTCAGCGTCTCGGTGTCTCGGCGGGACGTACCTTCATCCCGGGCAGTCCGGCGTAGCCGTGCAGACCCGACGGGCAGGCGTTCGGACACTGAAACACACCACAGCCACACACAGGTCACGCAGAAGCTCCGCCCCCCACAGCGACCTCTGACCCCAGAGCCGGAGGAGGAGAATCTAATCTGATCTGGTCTGATCCTCTAGCAGATCCTCACCAGGTCTTCGCCTTGGTAAACGGCCGGTGGTCCCTGCAGGAAGAACCGGGACGATCGTTAAACTCAGCACATCCCTTCACAGTGGAACCTGTTCTCCGGCGGCGGCAGCGGCGGCGGGGGACTCACCCGGGACCGGCGGTGCCGGGGAGACCCACCGGACCTCTTCGTCCTCTGGCGCCCTGCGGGAAACAAACGTTTCAGCGCTGAGGCGCTCGGTGGACGAGGACGATGTCTTTAACTGCCAACTCACCGGAGCGCCCACTTTCCCCAGCTCTCCGGGCAAACCGTCGGTTCCAGGAATCCCCTGAAAACACAGCAGAGCAGAACCGGACCGTCAGGGTTCTACAGGGTTCTACAGGGTTCTACACATCGAACCCATCTCACTCCTCATATTCTGAACAGCCAGCAGACGGCTGCTGCCGGCGCGAAGCTGTGTCGGCCTCAGAACGCCGCCTGCCGCTTCCTGAGGATCGTCCATGTTCCGCTGGGCAGAACTGGAACTTGTGTTCTAAAAGCGGGATCTACGCTTCAGTGGGTCCTGGTCCAGGTAGAACCGGAGTGTTTACCTACAGCTGACAGAAAACACCTCAGATTAAGCAAATGTACTGAAAACGGCGAGTTTTCTATCTTAAAGAAACGAGGTCAGGAAGTCCAGCGGACCAGAGGACGTATCGGTCCATCCTCGGATGGAACCGTCCCTTCCAGGACCACATAGACCGGTTTACGGACCGGAGCGATCGTCCTTCTCCTCGGTGTCAGCAGGATGTGGATCAAACCGCGAGCTGGAAACAGAACCTGGACCAGCTGGACCCTCAGAGGGCCTGGGTTCTGAGGGGGTCCCCAGCTGGTCTACTGACTGCAGAACATCCACCAGAACCCCAGAACCCCAGAAGCCCCACATCTAGACCACAATGTAAACCAGAACCCCAGAACCCCAGGGAAAATGAGAACCTGTCAGACTGTCCCGACCCGGAGTCCTGCTCTGATCAGCATCTGACCGGATGACCCCTGACCTCGGAGACATTCAGACAAATCCACGATCCACGACTGATGGACAGGGTCTCTGGGTTCAGCCGGTGAAGAGGTCTGAGACCGGACCTGTCTTGAGTGCTGGTCGACCAGAAGTACTCACATCCAGCCCGTCAGGTCCGACGCCCTGGAACCAGAGTGAAGACCAGCAGGTGAGACCGGGTCTCATCGGGGGTGGGGGCGGAGTGGGGGTGGGGGTGGGGGGGGGGGTGTATTTGCTCTTACCGGTTCTCCAGCGGGTCCACGAGCTCCAGGTTCTCCCTGGAAACAGAACAAAGCGTCGTCACGGCGACCGGTTCGTTTCTACATCAAGACTTCACAGGTTCATAGCCTGCTAGAGCGTAATGACAACAGATGTACCTTGGCCCCTGCAGGTCCTACAGGTCCAGCATCGCCGGGAGGTCCAACGGGTCCCTGCAGAGAAAGGAACCCGCGTTAGAACCCTGAAGATTTTAGTTCCTGCACCTGAAAACGTTCTCTTTCCTGTCAACGTGTTTTAGAAACAGAGATGTGGATTCAATGTGTGAGCGATCATAAAGCTGTCATGGAGCACCACAGGGCTCCGAGTCCGGACCGGTTCTGTTTATCCCTGATCATAAAGCCGTCATGGAGCGCCACAGGGCTCCGAGTCCGGACCGGTTCTGTTTCCTGTCCTCTGCTCTCGCAGGCAGCGCTGCAGGAAGAAGCTGTCATGTGATTGAAGATGCTCAGTTCTGTCTCTCGGTCCAGATTCTTCACCAGACTGCAAACACGTTGTCCACAGACGCGACTGAAGGAAAGCTGGACGACACTAAGGTCACAGTTTAAGGATCCTGAGGTCCTGAAACCAGAATGCCAGAGATACCAGAGCTGCTGCACTGAGACCCAGTTCACCAAGGGGGCCAGTAGTTTCTGCCAGAAGCAGAGGGTCAAACGAACAGGACAAATCAGAAACGGTTTTGTTTGTCTCTGAAGCCACTGGAGCCAGACCCAGTGAACCCTGGACCAAGACTGGGAACCACGTCCAAGAACCCCGACAAACTCACAACTGACTCATTATCGCGCTCAACAGACGCTCTCACAGGCAGGCTTCTGGACTGTGGAGGGAAACCAGGAGAATCTGGACTGGGACCAGGACCAGGACCAGGATCAGGACCAGGAGAATCTGGACCGGGACCGAGACCAGGACCAGGAGAATCTGGACCGGGATCGAGACCAGGACCAGGAGAATCTGGACCGGGCCTCTGCAGGAGAACATTGTTCTTATCGCTCATTCTTCATGTCCATGAGGGCTGAGTCGGAGCGTTTTGAGAAGTTTCACTGTTTTCAACAACTTGTTTTCAGAGACTGTTAGTTCACCTCTTTGCCCAGAATGCAGTGAAGGTCACACTGTGAAGGTCGCGGTGTGAAGGTCACACTGTGAAGGTCACACTGTGAAGGTCGCGCTGTGAAGGTCACACTGTGAAGGTCGGGGTGTAAAGGTCACACTGTGAAGGTCGGAGTGTGATGGTCACACTGTGAAGGTCGCAGTGTGAAGGTCACACTGTGAAGGTCACGGTGTGAAGGTCACACTGTGAAGGTCGGGGTGTGAAGGTCACACTGTGAAGGTCGCGGTGTGAAGGTCACACTGTGAAGATCACGGTGTGAAGGTCACACTGTGAAGGTCGCGGTGTGAAGGTCACACTGTAAAGGTCGGGGGGTGAGCAGCGCCTCAGACAGCGTTAGATACCTCTTTACTGAAGAGCAGCACTGAGAGTTTGACCCCGAGTCTGTCTCGGGTCCAGTCCATCTCAGGTCCAGTCCGTCTCAGGTCCAGGCTGTCTCAGGTCCAGTCCGTCTCGGGTCCAGTCCGTCTCGGGTTCAGTCCGTCTCAGGTCCAGTCTGTCTCAGGTCCAGTCTGTCTCTGGTCCAGTCCGTCTTGGGTCCAGTCCGTCTCGGGTCCATTCTGTCTCAGATCCAGTCTGTCTCAGGTCCAGTCCGTCTCGGGTCCATTCTGTCTCAGGTCCAGTCTGTCTCAGGTCCAGTCTGTCTCTGGTCCAGTCTGTCTTGGGTCCAGTCCGTCTCAGGTCCAGTCTGTCTCGGGTCCAGTCTGTCTCAGGTCCACTCTCCAGACCTCAGGAATCCTCCCTCCAGCCCCCGAGAGCCAGTCCAGCTCTGGCTGGACACTGGGACAGGCTCGGACCGTTCCGTCGGTCCTACGGTCTTGTCTTTCTGGTCTTGTCTTTCTGGTCTTTCGTGGTCCTTCAGAACAACCGCTTATCGACTGTCCGTCTGATGGCGGATGCCCACAGCGTCCAGGAGGAGAGGACGGATCCAGATGTTTTCAGGGTGAAGGGAACAGAACAGGCAGCACTGATCCAAGCAGTGATCCGGTTCTGCTGCTTCAGACTCAGCCCTGCTCAGGATCATTCTGGGCTCCTGAACCTTCATCCAGACCCGTGTGACAGGATTCAGGAAATCCTGCTGAGAGCTTCAGCCTCCGTCAGTCTGGACAGATCTGCATTCACAGAATCCCAGATTTTACTTCAAGAAGTTTAAGGCATTTACTGGCTTTGGGATTATGGTTTTAATTAAACGTGGACTTATTGAGAATATACCGATACCTCTTTGTACTGGAAGTCAGCGCAAATCGCAGTTTTGAAGATTAATGAGTTCATTTACCGCGGTGTTCCTGTCGGACCAAACTGAGATCAAACCAAGAGAAAGTGATTGGACGACCTGAGCTTCAGCTGCTCAAAGCGAAACGCTAAAAGCTAAAGGCTAAAAGCTAAAGGCTAAAAGCTAAAGGCTAAAAGCTAAAAGGTAAAAGCTATAAGCTATAAGCTAAATGCTAAAAGCTCAAAGCTTAATGATAAAAACTAAAAGCTAAAAGCTCAAAGCTTAATGCTAAAAGCTAAACTGTAAAAGCTAAATGCTAAGAATTTAAAGGTAAAAGCTCAAAGCTAAACACTAAATGCTAAAAGCTGCTGACAGCATCACACTGGAGCACGTAAATGAGATTATCTGGAATTATCTGGAAATGTCACGGCCCTCAAATGAACCTCAGTCTGATGAGGGAGCAGAACACACACACACACACACACACACACACACACACACACACACACACACACACACACACACACACACACACACACACACACACACACAAAACAGACAAGGGAACACTTTGAAAGCATGAACTCTGTCTGTGATCCTTTCCTCTCCTATCTAATAAGTCTCCTCTGAGCCTGGTTCTGCAGGGTTCTCCTCCTCTGAGCCTGGTTCTGCAGGATTCTCCTCTTCTGGATCTGGTTCTGCAGGATTCTTCTCCTCTGGATCTGGTTCTGCAGGGTTCTCCTCTGAGCCTGGTTCTGCAGGATTCTTCTCCTCTGAATCTGGTTCTGCAGGGTTCTCCTCTGAGCCTGGTTCTACAGGGTTCTCCTCCTCTGAGCTTGGTTCTGCAGGGTTCTGCCTGTTTTTTCCTCTCTTGAGATGACTGAGTTGTGTTTGGCACGATAGAAATAAAAATTAATTTCACTGAAGAGTGAATGCATGAATGTGTGAATGTGTGAATGTGACTGATCACGTTGTTCCGTTAAGCTGCTGAAGTGGATCGGTTCTCGCAGACCCTCTGAGCTCTGAGTCCTCTGGGATCCAGTTTCCGTCATGATTCTTTATCCTCACTGTGGAGTTTCCACCTTTCATTTGGCAGGGAGGAGTTTAATCAGCTGAGCAGACTCAGGATCTGGTCTCAGGGTTTAGCCTCGGGATCAGGTCCTGGGAGCTGGTCTCAGGGTTTAGTCCTGGGATCTGATCTCAGGATCTGGTATCAGGATCTGGCCTTAGGGTATGGTTTCGGGATCAAGTCTTAGGATGTGGTCTTAAGATCAGGTCTCACGATCAAGTCTTGGGATCAGGTCTTGGGATCTGGTGTCGGGATCAAGTCTTGGGATCTGGTCTTGGGCTCCGGTCTTAGGATCAGGTCTCGGGATCAAGTCTTGTGAACTGGTCTCAGGATTTAGTCACAGGATCATGTCTTGGGATCAGGTACCGGGGTCATGTCTTGGGATCTGGACTAAGGATCTGGTCCTGGGACCAGGTCTCGGGATCTGGTCTCAGGATCAAATACTAGGGTCAGGTCCCAGGATCAGGTACCGGGATCAGGTCTCGGGATCTGTCTTGGGATCACGTCCTGAGATCTGGTCTCAGGATTTAGTCTTGGGATCAGGTCCTACGATTAGGTTTAGGGATCTGGCCTCGGGATCAGGTCCCAGGGTGAGGTCTCAGAATCTGGCACCAGGGCCAGGTCTCGGAATCTAGTCTCGGGATCAAGTCTCAGGATCAGGTCTGGGGATGTGGTCTAAGGATCAGGTCCTAGGATCAGGTCTGGGGACCTGGCCCCCTTCGTCTGCTCGTTGAGTCCCTCAGACCTGCTGTCCCGGCCGGGGGATTCCGGCGGTTGCGGTCCACTGGAGGGTCTGAATCCGCCGCCTGTTCCCTGAGCGGCGAACACACTGCGGCCATTCTGCACCATCTTTCCCAGCATGCACCTCTCTCCCGACAGCACAAAAGGCTGCTGTTCAGGCAGGAAGCCCCCCCCCCGAACAGGAACACTCATTTATTCAGGTCTTTTTTTCTGCCTCAATATTTTTGCTCCTGGAGCCAAAACCAGCAGGTCCCCAGACCCAGACCCGGGCCGGGCCTCAGATCCCCCTGCACTCAGCACATCGGACTGGAGCCAAAACCAGCAGGTCCCCAGACCCAGACCCAGCCGGGCCTCAGATCCCCCTGCACTCGGCTCAGGCTGCTGTTGTCTCTCTAAACACCCGGTCCAGCAGAGGCCGGTCCGGCTGTGATCCTCGGCTTTCCTCTCAGCGGTGAAGACAACGTTTACTCACATCGGCTCCAGGAAGTCCCGCGGCCCCGGACAGTCCGTCCGTCCCCTTGTCTCCGTCGGGGCCCTGCGAGAACGGGACTGGTCAGAACGTCCTGGAAGCGGCTCCGGACGCCGGTGCTGATCCAGAACGGACTTACCGGGCCGCCGGTCACCGTGGAGTCTTCTCCTCTGTCCCCCTGAGGACAGGAGACAGCAGGGTTCAGAGGGGTCAGGACACGTCTCCTCAGCAGGTGGACAGAGACACGAGAACCTCACACTGAATCAGACTTCATCCTGGAGTCTTCATCATCTGACTCCATTTCTCTTATTTTCACTATTCTTAGCTTAGAACTTCCTGTTGGGTGATTTTATTTTTTCTTTCTTTTTTTTTTTCTTTTTTTAGTAAACATCTGATTAAATCTGTTCCTTGGCCTGAAACGCTGAGTTTCCTCTGGTTCCATCATCCCAGAGTCTGACTGACATCAATAAACCGCTAAGTCTCCCTGAGAACTGCTTCAGCTTTACTGGGAAAGTGTTTTCACTTCACGGCTCGCCTTCAGGAGCCACACACACACACACGCACACATGCAGACTCACGTCAATGCCGTCCACTCCGGGCACGCCGGCCACCCCCGGCGGCCCCGGGGGGCCTCTGGGACCGACGGGGCCCCTCTGGAAAACAAACACAGCAGAATCACTTCTTCTGGTCCGGGGGGGAACGGCTCACACAGGCCCCATTGTGCCGGAGACGAGAGGACAAAGGTCATGAAACCGAACCCGCCTCGCCTCCGGCAGCCCCGTTATCCGCTAAGTCGGAGCATGTGGTGCGATTACCGCAGCTCTGGACCGCCGAGCGCCGCCGCAGGACGAGCGCACGCCGGCGTCCACAAATCGGCACGGCAAAAACAACAGAACACCTTCACTCTGCTCGTCTTTATCTCGACAGACAGACTGAAACGGTCCATTAAAGACCCGCCGATGCTGGAGTGTCAGGATCAGAACCAATCCAGCAGCTCCGTCTCTGAGGAGGAGACAGAAGGACGAGGACGCAGCCCCGTCTCTCACCTGAGCCCAGCAGACCAGAACCACATGCAGTGAAAGCAGCAGCAGAGACTCCCGACAGAGTCCGGCCAGAGCCATGGTCCTCCGGGTCCAGGAAGACGCTCAGCTGTCCCTCTTCTCCTGGATCAGGACGAGACGCTCCACCTGTACCTGCTGGGAGACGATGATGTGAGGGAGTCCTGGACGAGTGCTGGGGCTGGGCGGAGGGCTGCAGGAGGAGGGGCTCTCCGGAGACCAGGGTGGGGTCTACGTCAGTCTGCTGGACAAGAGGAGGGGTTCTCTGCAGATCAGGGTGGGGTCTACGTCAGTCTGCCAGAGAAAGGAACCTGGCCCAGGATGGGTTTGGAGGTTTTTGGTGGTTCTGGTCCGTGAAAGAGAGGAAAACCACCATGTAGACTGAAAATCAAACACCAAACCAGGACATCTTGGTCCAGCCGGACACTGGTCCATCTGGATGACATGTTTCCAACAGTCATACATCCTTTATCTGACTGACGTCTCCTGAACAGGACATCAGTCCCTTACAGTCCCCTACAGTCTATTACAGTAAACTACAGTCAACTACAGTTAACTACAGATAACTACAGTCCCCTACAGTCCACGACGGTCCACTCCAGAGACAACACACAACACACGGTGTCCTTCAACATGTGTGACAGAGACATTTCAATGCCATCCTGATGTGAGGATAGCAGTGTGCTGACCGTCGGCTGTACAGAAGAAATACCAGATATAATTATACACCAGTTCCATTCTGCACTGTTCTGGTCCTCGGTGAAAACAGCAGCAAGTCTGTTTCCATGTGAAGCTGTGATTATCTTACGTCATTTCATGTCTTCAGCATTTATGCCGAGACCTGGACTCCTGGCTCTTCTGTGCAGTGGTGCAGTGGGGTGCAGTGGGGTGCAGTGGGGTGCAGTGGAGGTGCAGTGGCAGGGCAGTGGCGGGGCAGTGGTGGTGCGCTGGACCCAATCCCAGGTCTTTTTTTGAGAGGGCAGGAAACATCTGGACAGGTGTGAGGCTGATGAGTCCTTGAGAGCTGCTGTGTGAGTCAGATCCATTCACTTGGAAGTTTCCAGACTGTGTGACAAACTGGAGCATCTGCAGGAAACCCACACATGGGGAGAACATGCAAACAGTTTGAAATAATAATGATGATAGTAGTAATAATAATAATAATAATAATAATAATAATAATAATAATAATAATAATAATAATAATAATAATAATAATAATGTATGCTGGGAAAGTGACCCAGCATGATATGCATTATTGTTGTCACACTCAGGCTTGTTTCAGTTTGATAAAACATCTTTGCACAGTAATAATCTTTTAACTCTCATAGACATTTAGTTGTGAACATTCTCGTAGCATTTCCCGTGTTTTTAAATCCCTGACTGACGGGATCGATCCTTCATTCCCGCCTCTTACCGCCGCCCCGCTGCAGTGCAGTTCCGCCCCGGGCCGCAGGGGGCGCTGCAGGCGGAGTCTTCATGCGGCTGCTGGCAGAGGAAGAGCGGAGGCGTCATTTTCAAAGCTCGTTAACGGCGGTTGTCGTGGAGTCGCCTCCCTGAACACAACAACAACAACCATCACCACCACCTCCTCCTCCTCCTCCTCCTCCTCTCTGCCGCCAATAGGTAACATTTACCGGGGATGTCCGGACGGAGCGTCGGCCCGCTGGCGTTCGCAGGTAAAAGCGCCTCCGGGAGCCTCTCGCTGCGCTCTGAGCATGCTAACAGGTTAGCCGAGCTGGCGAGCGGGTGAACCGGGGTCCCTTTAAAATTCGAAGTTTTTTAAGTTTAGCGTTTGATTTCTCTAAAACATTCTTATTACAAACAGTCAGGCCACTTCCGGGGAAACGTTGACGGATTCGGCGTTTTAAAGGAGCGACCGCACGATGGGCTGACGGCGCGCTCGGTTCTTAAAGACAGACAGAGTCACTTTATTGATCCAAACTGGGAAGTTCTTGAGAACTTCCTCTGGTCTTAAACGTTCTTTAGTTTATCTGTTCTAGTTTATCCAGTGGAAATATAAACATTCAGTGGAATTCTTCATGAATCGACTGCTTTTTTTGGCAAAACTTCACATTCATTTAAGCTGTTTTTCTTTTCTGTTGAAGCTTTTCTGTCGGAGGTCTGATATTATTTGGACTCTATCAATTTCTCCAAAAATCAGAAACGTCCATATGTCAGAATGTATTTTTTCTGTGTGCTTTGTGTAATTCCTTCTTTTTGTAAGTATTGTCTCTGTGCAAATATAATTTTCAGTAAGATGTTCAGGCAGTTATTATATCTACATTATAATGTTAAAAGCATGGAGGATTTAAGGGCGTTGACCCGTTTGGGTTTGGTTTGTCTCCAGCAGTCGTCTTCAGTGGAGCGTTTGGATTCGTCATCATGCAGCCTGACTGGTTCGGTTCAGTGCTTCATTTCAAACCTGCAAATATAAATAAATAATCAAAGGAGAAAAAAAAACATCCAAATCTGTAGCAGTTCTTGTTTTGACAAAAGGAAGTAGGAAGAAGACGACGCTTGTTGAATTCTACCTCATTGCAGCTTTTTGTTGGAAAAACATGATTTCAGACATTGTGGTTGCGTGTGTGTGTGTGTTGTGTGTTTACGAGCTTCTGAGTGTGTTTTTTTCTGTCAGCGATCTGAAGCCAAGAGCCGGATGGATCCACTGGATTTCTCCGAGGAGGAGATCCAGCAGCAGCTGCTTCTCCTCGGCTACAAGAACGTCCCGAAGGCGAGGCTGCTGGAGCTGAAACGAGGTGAGGGACGGACGGCTGACAGACAAAATGAAGACCCAACGCTCAGAACAAGACGCTGCAAACACAGAGCAGTTCTGAAAATAAGAGAAAAGCCTGTTTTTAAGTCTCTGCAGTGGTGAAAAACCAGAGTTCAGGATTATCCACTGTTCTGCCAAAAGTATTTGGTCAGCTGTCCACCGCTCTGAGTCCAGTCGGTCAATCAGCTGAGAACCTTCTGCTGAGTCAGCAGCTTCAGGAAGAGACGGACGAGACGGCGTAACCGAGAGATGAGACGGACTGAATCCTGCATACACTGTACAAACTGTGTGTGTCTGTCAGATCTGGATGAGCTGATCCGGCATGGAGAGTGGAGGAGTGTGTCCCTGTCTCCTCAGACGTCCCCTGGGCCGAGCCCCCCCGCCTTCACCAAAGAGAAAGGTGAGAGCAGGACCCTGCACCACGCTGCAGGACCCTGCAGGACGCTGCAGGACCCTGAGCTGCTCTGTTCTGTCTCCACAGTCCGTCCCTCTGAGGCCTTCGTTCTTCATGCAGCGCCGTGCGGAGACGGACAGGTGGTCCAGGCCTTCCTTTACTGATCATCACTCCCTTCCTTCATCCTCCAGTCTGACCGTGTGTCTGTGTGTCTGTGTGTCTGTGTCACAGCCGCTCCTCACACACCCGTGCAGAGACGAGCGTCCTCCCGGTGACTCCTACGCCCGCCACTCGGTGGCGCCGGCGCAGCGGCTCGCCGCCGGAGCGCCGTGTCTCCTGACGGTGGAGGACGACCCCGACACCCTGTCCCACAGCCCCACAACGTCCCTGCACTCCCAGGAGAGACGCTTCATCAGGAGGAAGGTCATGAGGTACCGCGCACACACACACACACACACACACACACACACACACACACAGTCTCGTATTTCTATCCTTGTGGGGACCTTCCATTGACTCCCATTCATGTCTAGCCCCTAACCCTGACCCTTACCCTAACCCTAACCCACACCACAACAAAGCCTAACCCTAAAGAAATGTTTTTGCACTTTTACTTTTTTCAGTAACAACAACATGGTCAAGAAAACACTGTTTCTCCTACTTAGGACCGGAAAAAGGTCCCCACAAGGCACGTCGTTGCACGTTTTGCTATCCTTGTGGGGACATTTGGCCCCAACAAGGATAGAAATACGAGAACACACGCACACGCACACGCACACGCACACACACACACACACACACACACACACACACACACACACACACACACACTCTCTGCCCAGAGCCAGATGCTGAAAGCTGCACGCGTCTCCTGGTGTCTCCACAGGAAGCTGAAGGGACAGAGACACGTCTGTGATGAGTCCGTCTACAGTGAGGACTCAGGTGAGCGTCTTCACGAGGTTGGTCCTCTGGTTAACTAGTCAGTTTTAACTCTCTCTCTCACACACACACACAAGAGGAACCGTGCCTGACTGAGCCGGGACGCTGGAGGACATGAAAGACGGTCTGGATGAACGTATGAGTCCTGGAAGCCCTTGTCTTCCACTTCCTCCTCTCTCTGGACCGGCTCGGCAGCACTTCCCTCCGTCCCCAGCAGGGGGCGCCGCCGCCCAACAGGATGGGGGTTAATCCTCTTAGCTCCTTCCTCCTTAAGCCGTCCACAGGAACCAGGACCTCCACACACACCCTGCTCGCCTACCTGCAAGCATGTACAGGACGTCCGGCGCTCCGGAGGACGAAGACGAGGACCGGGACTCCCTCGGCTCCTCCTTCTGGTCTGACGGAGAGACACGGAGGAGACAAGGAGGAGGAGGTTCAGAGACGCCTCCTGGACAAACCTGGGACAGGAACCAAGGACGAGAACCAGGAGAACCGGAACACGGAGCAACTGGAGGAGGAAGAGGAAGGCAGGGGCTCCTCTGAGGAAGAGGAGGAAGATGAGGACGGACCTGAGAAGGAAGATGAGGGTGAAAAGCTGGAGGACAGCCGGAGGAGTCGCACTGGAGAGAGTTTGGAAGAGGAAGAGGAGGAGGATGAAGGCAGCTCTTTATTTTCTGATGAGGAGGAGGAGGAAGATGAGGATGAGGAAGATGCCGAACATGTCCGAGATGCAGAAGGTTCAATTCAGAAGAATTCAGAGGAGGAACCGTCTGAGCTGAGAGAGGAAGAGGAGGAAGAGGAAGGCAGGGGCTCCTCTGAGGAAGAGGAGGAAGAGGAAGGCAGGGGCTCCTCTGAGGAAGAGGAGGAGGAGGAAGGCAGGGGCTCCTCTGAGGAAGAGGAGGAAGAGGAAGGCAGGGGCTCCTCTGAGGAAGAGGAGGAAGAGGAAGGCAGGGGCTCCTCTGAGGAAAAGGAAGGCAGGGGCTCCTCTGAGGAAGAGGAAGGCAGGGGCTCCTCTGAGGAAGAGGAGGAAGAGGAAGGCAGGGGCTCCTCTGAGGAAGAGGAGGAAGATGAGGATGGACCTGAGGAGGAAGATGAGGGTGAAAAGCTGGATGACAGCTGGAGGAGTCGCACTGGAGAGAGTTTGGAAGAGGAGGAGGATGAAGGCAGCTCCTCTTTTTATTCTGATGAGGATGAGGAGGAGGAGGAAGATGCCAAACATGTCCGAGATGCAGAAGGTTCAATTCAGAAGAATTCAGAGGAGGAACCGTCTGAGCTGAGAGAGGAAGAGGAGGAGGAGGAAGGCAGGGGCTCCTCTGAGGAAGAGAAGGAAGAGGAAGGCAGGGGCTCCTCTGAGGAAGAGGAGGAGAAGGAAGGCAGGGGCTCCTCTGAGGAAGAGGAGGAGGAAGAGGAGCGGTTCGATGCCGGCCCGGACCAGGATGCAGACGGTTTGGTGCAGAAGACCGGAGAGAGTTTGGAGGAAGAGGAGGATGAAGACGATAGGAATTCCCTGGACTCGTCTTTTTGGTCGGATGGAGAGAAGCAGGATCCAGAGGAACGTCTGGAAGAACGTCTGGAGGAGAACCGGCAGGAGAACCTGATGGAGGAAGAGGAGCAGGAGGGAAGGAGGAGCAGCACCGCAGAGAGTCCGACTGTCAGCCTGACGTCCGGATACGGAACCTACCGGACCGAGGACTGCCGGGAGAACCGCAGCTCCACCGGGTTCTACCGGGAGACCAGAGACCAGGAGGACGAGGACCGGCGCTCGCCCTGCAGCTTCTCCAGCGAACACACACCCTGCGGCGGTGTGTCGGAGGAACACACACCCTGTGGCGGTTCTGCAGTGTGTGTGTGGGACGGGGCGTCTCGGGGACCCGGCCCGGCCGGCCGTCCAGAGGATCCGTGTTCGGAGACGGAAGAAGACCGGAGACACGAGGGGGACGATCCGGACCGGGTCTCCAGCAGCAACCAGGTCCAGTTCCTGGACTGCGGGGCGGAGTCCAGCTGGACGGCTTTGGACAGGACCCGTCTGGAGTGGGAGGGGAACCTCAGACCTCTGGGTAAAGAACCCGTCCCGCCGAGGGACGTTCCTCCTGCCGAGTCAGAACCCTGAGAGACTCGGATGAGTCCCGAATCCTCAGTCTTCAATGCAGAACCGGGACAGAACAGAGACTTTAACAACTAGAACCACAACAGAGACCTTCTCTACCAGAACCAGAACCACAACAGAGACATTCACGACTAGAACCAGAACCACAACAGAGACCTTCACGACTAGAACCAGAATCACAACAGAGACCTTCACGACTAGAACCAGAATCACAACAGAGACATTCACGACTAGAACCAGAACCACAACAGAGACCTTCACGACTAGAACCAGAATCACAACAGAGACATTCACGACTAGAACCAGAATCACAACAGAGACCTTCACGACTAGAACCAGAATCACAACAGAGACATTCACGACTAGAACCAGAATCACAACAGAGACCTTCACGACTAGAACCAGGATCACAACAGAGACATTCACGACTAGAACCAGAATCACAACAGAGACCTTCACGACTAGAACCAGAATCACAACAGAGACATTCACGACCAGAACCAGGACACAGACATCCAGACCCAGAGAACCGTACCGTTCCTGTGGCTCTGATCCTGGATGTCCTCGTCCCTCCTTTCAGACGGGCTGAGCTGTCTGGAGCAGCGTCTGGCCCAGATCCAGGTCTCTCCATCAGAACCGGACCGGGAGACGGACGGCGGCGCCGACTCAGATGGCGGCTCTGACAGAACCGCATCCAGCGCCGCCGAGTCCTGTCTGAGCAGCCTGGTGAGTCTGAGATCCCCCAGAGTCCTCGTGTAGGGCCAGGTCCCCCAGAGTCCCAGTGGCGGACCAGATCCGTTGAAATCCTCCTCCCCTCTGCCTCCAGACTGGAACCGGGACTGACGGCGACCTTCGACCCCAACCTAAGTCCTGTAAGTGAAGGTGAACCCGCGGAGCTGGTCCCAGATCAGATCCTGAACCGCCTCCTGATCACATGACTTCCTGTTCCAGTCATCCGGCCGGCGGTCGGGCCCCCAGTGAGGAAGAGCGACCCGGTGGCCAGGTGAGCCAGGAATCTGGTCCCCAGGACCGGGACCGGTGTGTGTCTGCTGCCTCAGAGCTCGGAGTGTGTGTTGAGGTGTGTGTCCTCTGCAGGTATTTCCAGTACAAGCAGATCTGGGACATGTTCAAGTGTCCAGGAGAGGTGGACCGGCGGGCGCTGCGCTGGGAGATCAAGGTGGGGTCCTCCAGAGACCTGGTTCCACGTTCAGGACCCGTTCCTTCAGAACGCAGGTCCAGGTCCAGCAGTGTGTCCTCGGGGTCTCACTCCTTTCCACTTGTCTGGTTTGCAGGAGCGTCTGGCGTACCAGCCCCCCCCGGTGAGCAGAGACCAGAACCCTGACCGTGGACCGGTGCTTTAGCTCCGGAACCGCAGAGCCGCTGATCGGTTCTGACCCGTCTGTAGCGAAACTGACCGAGACGGAGAACCGAGAGACTTCCAAAGAGAACAGGCTTTAGTTTCAGCTGGAATCCTGACAGGAACCGGATCCACTGGATCAAAGGGATCCACTGGATCCACGTCCTGGAGGTCTGGAGAAAACCAACAACCAGCCCCGAGAAACGCTGTGACCATACATCACTGCTAAACAGAGCTACAGCGTGTAGAGCTTCAGCATATAGAGCTACAGAGGAAAGTTTCAGGAAGTGGCGTCTCCAGTGTCTCTGAGCTCCGTTGTTGTAAAGTTTCCTGTTTTCACCTGAAAACATGTGAATGGAGCCGAATGAGGAAAACTGGCTCACTGAGGTTGTTTAGTTCCCGCTGTCAGTTTGAACGACTGTATAATGAAACGTGTTTCAGAGAGAAGCCTGTAGATCTAGTGACACAGATCACTGCTGCTCACGTTTCCTCTTCAGGTCGTTATGGAAACGATCCTAATGCGTCTTTGTCTGATTTTCTCCGCTGCAGTCTTTTAACGCCGGGTTCACGCTGGAGGCGTTCCGGCTGCGGAACACACACCGCCGCCTGTAGTAGTCATTAAATCAAAGCTGTGGTTCACACCGGCCGCGGTCCGGCTCCTGCTCCGGCCCAGCCGCGGTCCGGCTCCGGTCTGGCTGCGGTCCGGCTCCGGAATCTTTCTGCTAGCATCCTATTTCTCCGCATGCCGGATCTCTACCGCGTCAATCCAGAAGCAAGTCAGGTGCCAGAAGGAAACTCGATACTTGTTCCAAAATAAGTGATTTCAAAATAAAATCTGTCGTGTTTTTGCCTTAATATTTTTTTTTTCCACTTCTTCTGGTAGAAAACACAACAGTGATGTAGTCATTATACGCTTTAGAAGAATGAACGGTTTGTTCTTCTACTGCAGGGAAGTCAAACGACACCAAACAGCTCTCTGACAGGGGCAGCTGTGGGTTGCCTGATTGGGCGAGTTTCTGCCAAATCAAGCTTCTTTGTTGAACACGTCTGACAGGTTGATGAAATGATTGTGTTTATGACGAGTTTTTTTATTATACAAATACGCTTTTAACATGCATTTTCAACAGAGATGGCGGTTTGGGCTGCTTTAAACGGGTTTCATATTGTTTGTGGGGGATAGCAACAGATCTGGCAACCTCCTCCAGCAGACTGCAGAGACACCAGGCGGTGTGAATCACAGTGCTGCGGTGATTTCGGAACGCAGTCGGACCACATCCAGTGTGCATCAGGCCTCACACCGCCTCCGATGCAGCTGCAGTCCGCTGGAGGAGGTTGCCAGATCTGTCACTATCCCCCCACAAACAACATGAAACCCGTTTAACTCAATAGAAAGCAGCCCAAACCGCCATCTTGGTTGAAAATGCACATTAAAACCATATGTGTATAATAGAGAACTCATCATAAACACAATCATTTCGTCAACCTGACAAATGTGTTAAAAAAAGAAGCTTGATTTGGCAGAAACCTGCCCAATCTGGCAACCCAGAGCCGCTCCGGTCAGTAAGCTGTTTGGTGTCGTTTGACTTTCCTGCAGTGATGAAGAACAAACCGTTCATTCTTCTAAAGCGTATGACTACATCACGCCGTTTGTTCTGTTTTCTACCAGAAGAAGTAAAAAACAAACAAAAAAAAGAATATTAAGGCAAAAACACGACACGGATGTTATTTTGAAGCATGCATCGAGTTTCCTTCCAGCACCCGACTTGCATCTGTCTGAATTGACGCGGTAGGGCTGCTGCATGCGGAGAAATACGATGCTAGCGGAAAGTTACCAGAGCTCTGCTACTGGACCGGAGCCGGACCGCGGCCGGACCGGAGCCGGATCAAACCACAGCTTTGATTTAATGACTACGGATTAGCGGCGGTGTCGTTCTGCAGCCGGAACGCATCTACTGTGAACCCGGCGTAAAACTGCTTCCTGTGTTTCCAGCCCCGACCCCGCAGAGTCTACGTGCCCAACACGTACGTGGTGCCGACGGAGAAGAAGCGCTCAGCGCTGCGCTGGGCGGTCCGGACCGAGCTGGCCGCCGCGCCGCAGCCCTGCAGGGCCAGCGGACGCTTCTAGAAACACGCCGGGGGATTTTATACACAACGCTTTTATTAATGTACAACTGAGTGAACAAATAAAGACTTCAGAAAACTTCGTGGAGGAGTGGTGGTGTGAGGGGCGGGGCTAGGGGAGGTCCCGGTAGGGCAGTCTATACGGGTACAGGGGGGCGTAGCGCTCGTCGTGCCACAGCAGCTTCTCCTCCAGGAAGCCGACGGTGCTCAGGGTGAGGACGACGGCTTGGTGCTTCAGCAGGCTGTGGACGTTCAGACCTGACGGAGACAGAAGCAACACCGCCCATCAACCCCCGCCCTACTGCGGGCCGCCCAACATGAGGCCCGCGGCCCACAAGAGGCCCCACATGGCCAAACCAGCAGAAATGGAAAGGTTGTTTTGGCACATGATGAAACGGGCCCCAGTAGAACAAGACCCCCCCACAGCAGTCTTCCTGCCCCCCCAGCGAACCCCCCCCCCGGTTCACACACTCACCGACGGCTGGGATCAGGTTCACGGTCTTCAGCGCGGCGGCGGCTTCAGCGGCGTTCTGTGGAAACTCTTCATCCCTTCAAACGACACAAACAGCTGATGGGGCGGAGCTTCAGCCTCCAGACCAGCGGGCGGCGCCGCTGCGGTGCTTAGTTACTCAGTTACTCGGGTGCTCAGTTACTCAGGCATTCAGTTACTCAGGTATTCAGTTACTCACACGTGCACAACGAGTGCCGACTCGCCCCAGTGCCGGCGCCGGAGCAGCTCCAGCAGGTACTGCGGGTCCGGCGTGGGGACGTCCAGGGAGTCCACCACGTGGAGACAGTCCTGCACACAGGGTCAGAGGTCAGCCGTCCGTCCTCCCGCCAGCAGGGGGCGCCCTGCCCCGGGGGTCAGAGGTCAGGTACCTGAGCCAGCTTGGAGCTGAGTGCCACCTTCAGGCCCTGGACCCGGACCTTCATGGGCAGCATGTAGTAGTAGCTGGTGGGGCCCCGGGGCCCGTGGGCCACGCCCCCTGAGGAGACACAGCGCTGTGAGGGGGTGTGTCCGGAGCCGGGCCCGGTTCTGGTTCCGGTTCCGCTCACCTCCTCTCCACAGCGGCGAACGGATGCTGCCGTGGCGAGCTCGGCCGCTCCCCTTCTGGTTCCAGGGCTTCTTGCCGCCGCCCCTGACCTCTGACCTCACCTTGGTGTGGGCGTAGCTCTGCGGGGCCACAGAACAGATGGAGATCAGGTGACTGTTAGCGGGCAACCAAATATGGTCGTGTTCCCGAACGCGGTCTGGAACTCACGATCCTCTTGAAGTTCCGCTGCCACTTCTCCACGTCGTGCAGGATGTCGAGCCTGGAAACAAATTACGGCGTCAGGGTCCCGGGCTCTCCAGGCAGCCCCGGGGGTCCCGCGGTCTTTACCTGGGGGGCACGGCGAAGACGTCGGGGTGCAGCTCCGCCAGGCCCAGAGGCTCCGCCTCCGGCTCCCGCAGCGTCTCCACCCAAGTCTGCAGGGGGCCAAGGTGGCGGGGCGTGGGGGGGCAGGACCGGAGCAGGGGCAGGGGGCAGCCTGACGCCGGGGGTCGGCGCTCTGTGGGGGGGACAGGCGCCGGGCTCTTTAGTCTGAGACGACCTGGGTTCTGCTCTGATCTAGTTCTGCTGGGTTCTCCTCTGGTTCTGCTCTGATCTGGTTCTGCTGGGTTCTCTCCGTTAGTGTCTGCAGAGGACTGTGTTGTCATCGGTGCTTTATAAATAAAGCTGGATTGAAGTAAATCCAGTCCAATCTCAGCAGAACCAGGACTATGTGCCGACGAGGCGACTTCTTTCTGCCCGCTCAGACCCGTCGTGATGGCGCAATATTCCAAGATGGCGGACGGCGGGCCTGTTTAATTATGAGCATCTGTGTTTTAATTGTTCCCCAGTCAGCATATTCTGGTGTGAAGTTCATGACTGGCTGTCCCTGAAAATGGAAAACATGCCTCCATTGACTTAGAACCGCACTGAACCAGTCAGAGCAGGAAGGCTTCATGTTCTGTGAGCCCTGCTGCGGTCCTGAAGACGACCTTTAACCCTCCCGTTGTGCTCCGGGTCAAACTGACCCCTTTAGAGTCTGAAGATGTTGGAAAAGTTTTTAAAACTATTTTTTCAGGATGAAACTTTTTGTTTCGTGCGTTGGTCTTTCAGAAGTAATGAAGTGGTGAAACAATTCAAAGATGTCTGAACTTGTACATTTTTAGAAAAACGGAGTGAATTCTCCTGATTGAAAGTTACTGTGGAGGTGAAGAACCCGCTGCTCTGATACTGACGGAACGTCAGTAAAGGCGGGAGTTTTGGGTTCTGGACATTTTGGACAGAAAAACTGACCCAGAACCCGGGACAGCGCCGGTCCTGACAGAGGAACATAACAGCAGGGAGAACAAGAGAGAACGGCTGACAGCAGAACGTCAGACTCACTCTTTCGGGCCGGGTCCACCAGGTTGGACGGCAGCTGCAGGTTTGGAGGCAGAACGTCTGAACCGGCGACGGACGAGAAGAACTGAAGAACAGAGAGAGAGAGAGAGAGAGAGAGAGAGAGAGAGAGAGAGAGAGAGAGAGAGAGAGAGAGAGAGAGAGAGAGAGAGAGAGAGAGAGAGAGAGAGAAGAGAGAGAGAGAGAGAGAGAGAGAGAGAGAGAGAGAGAGAGAGAGAGAGAGAGAGAGAGAGAGAGAGAGAGAGAGAGAGAGAGAGAGAGAGAGAGAGAGAGAACCGAGGAACAGTCAGAACATCCTCCATAAGACTGAAACCAGCCCCCCTCCCAGGACCAGGATCCTCTTTCTCTCTCTCGCTCCTCTGTCTGTCCCTCTCCACCTGTCCTCTCTCTCCCTTTCTCCCCCCCTTCCTCCCTCCCTCTCTCTCTGTCAGTCTCTCCTCTCTCTCTCTGTCTCTCCCTCAGTCTCTCCTCTCTCTCCCTCTCCCCTCTCCTCTCCTCTCTCTCTCTCCCTCCCTCTCTCACCCTTCTGGCGGCTCCTCTGCAGTTCTCCACCACAGTCAGTCTGAACATGTCGCCGCTCTTCTTCTTCTTCTTCTTCTTCTTTTCTCTTATAAAACTTGATAAATCATCTCCGATCAGACTGAAACTAGCTGGAAGGTCGAGGACGCTGCTTCCCGACGCGTGTTGACGTCGCGTTTTGATGACGTAAGGACCCAGCGCCGAGGTGGTTATTTCCACAGTGGCGCCCTCTGGCGGCGGGAGGTCAGTAAAGACGCTTTATTGAAGGAAACGTAGAGCCTCAATATTTATCATCCGCTCCCAAAAACAGAAGAAAATAAACTGTTGGTTGATTTTCAGATTAACCACAGAAAAAAAAACTTTAATTGACAGTTCGATGTTTCCATAGAATCAAATCAAATCTACTCAAACTTTATTTTTAAAACGCTTTTCGTATTAAAAACCAACACAAAACAAACAAAAATCAGTATATGATGAAAAATGAAACAGCCACACCCTTACCATAATCACTCTCTCTCTCTCTCTCTCACACACACACACACACACACACACACACACACACACACACACACACACACGCTCAGTCTTGTATTTCTATCCTTGTGGGGACCGTCCATTGACTCCCATTCATGTCTAGCCCATAACCCTGACCCTTACCCTAACCCTAACCCACACCACAATAAAGCCTAACCCTAAAGAAATGTTTTTGCACTTTTACTTTTTTCAGTAACAACAACATGGTCAAGAAAACACTGTTTCTCCTACTTAGGACCGGAAAAAGGTCCCCACAAGGCACGTCGTTCCACGTTTTGCTATCCTTGTGGGGACATTTGGCCCCGACAAGGACAGAAATACAAGAACACACACACACACACACACACACACACACACACACACACACACACACACACACACACACACACTCCCAATTTCATCTCTTACATTTGGGAGATGAGGTGCTGAGCATCATGGGAAACTCCACCACTGGGACCGTCCACACTGAGAGGTCATAGGTCAGGACTGCCGGGGCATCACGGAGGACTGAGGGACGCTGCTCAGGACGGAGTCCATCTTGGACGACGCCCTCCCCCCCCTCCACCAGCTGTTGGTGTCTCCACCCTCAGACTGATGTCCCAGCATGCAGCAGCAGAGAGGACGGCGTGGGTGTACACAGACGACAGACTGACCCTGACCTCTGACCTCTGACCCTCAGCCGCCTGCACACAGCATGGCTGTTGGTCCATCTCCTGGAAAAGTTTATCGATGTTGTCATTAACTGTAACTTTATTAATTATATATATTTATCTAAAAAACTGAGAGGAACATGGAAGAAATCCATCAGAGCAGGAAAAAAGCACCTTCAGAAAGTTTCTACTAAAGTAAGAAAATACTAAAGAAAAAACTGAGAGGAAGAGAGAATTGATGCTGTTGAGTTCGGGGACATGAGGACACTTTCTGCTTCTTGCTCCTCCTCAGTGTTTCTAAATTTTAAAGATTGAAACATCATTTTAAATTCCAGCAGAGTTTCAATGTGGACTGAAGCTGCATTAGCGCCTCCTGCTGGCCTGAGAGAGAAACTCTGGCTGTATTCTCAAGATGATAAAAAACAATCGTGGTTATATTTTTCAGATAAGACTGCTCTGTTCCACCGCGTTCTCGTGCTTGTTTGGAATTGTTGTCAAAGTGACGACTGTGTGGTGGTTGGGGATCTTAATAAAATTGGGTTGGATTTATTTGGATTTAATTGTACTTCTTTGTACAGAATAACATTTCTCAGAAAAAGGCAGCTGTTTCCATTGATTCTACCATTCTTTAATTTAAATGTTGTATTTGTCGTCCTAACATTTGGGATAAAAGTCATTCTTAGAGATGCATGGATTTTTCTGTAAAAGCTACTGCAGCGGCGCTCTGGTCAAAGCCTCCATGACTTATGTCGATAAAAAAATCAGCTGAGGCTAAATAATTGCAGCTATTTAATGAACACAAACATTTAATCCTCTTTGATTATGAAACAGATGCTGTCTAAAAACGATCTTTTTTTTTTAATTCAGTTGATAATGACAGAGCCACTTTTATCCTTTATTTACACAGATGGACCCCAAAAATATAAAATGTACACATTCTGTTTTTTTCCTATCAGTAGTTTGTTTGTAATTTGTTGCTGCCACTGCAAAATATCTTATTTTCAAGAAAATATTATACAATACTTACATTGATTAAAAAAAAAAAAAAATCCATATCAGTATATAAAACAAGTGCAAGAATGCTGCAAAGTAACCACACTTTGAATCTTTGCTCGTCTCCAGGAACGGAGGGCATATTAAAAAAAAAAAAAAAAAAAAAAAAAAAACAGCCCTGAATGAAGCAGCGGGTAACAAACACATGCAGTAAAAATCCACATTCCACAACAAAGCAATAAACACAATAAATAATCCCAGTGCAAAAGGCAGAGTAAAGACTGCGGTGCTTTGAAAACTACACCAGGTTGGCGAAGAAGGACCCTTTGACATCGTTCTGATTGGGAACTTCCAGATCGAGGTTTCCTGGATCGAAGTCGAACCCTCCCAGCGTGTTGTATTTATGGTTGGCCTGATTTTGAGATTTGTTAAAAGCAGTGACCAGGTATTCGTCCGGCCTGTTCGGCACTCGGACTCGTGAATCCTGACCGAAATGTGGCAGAAGTTCGGAGCCAGCAGCCGGGATTCTCCTGGAGATTCTCGGCTCCCTCGCGTTGATGTTGAGTCCTGAATGAGGCAGTTCCGGTGCCTGCAGGTCCAGGGTAGACCCCCTGGCTCGGAGCACATGGTCTTTCCCTGTGAAATCGTCAATATTGAGATCGGGCCGATGGAAATCAACGCGTTGACCAAAAGACCCGCCGAAGGCAGCGTCCTTGGCCCTCGGCTTTGGTACGGGTGTCTTCCTTTCAGACGGATAGAGTCTGTAATTTCCATCCACATCTAAATCAGGCACTCTCATATTTGTACTGAAGTCGTGTGCTCTGAGATCGTCATATGAAGACCTGAAACTCAGGGAAGGATCGTCAACATTCAGATCTGGAGCTCTAAGATGCATGGCAGGTTTATAGGAGCTGAGGTCCATGTTTGGGGCACTAAGCCTTGGGGTTCTGACGTTCCCCGTCAACTCAACAGGTTTCATGTTCATCCTGGCGTTTGGAGGTGAAACATCAAAGTTTGGTAAACTGGGAAGGTTCAGATCAGGTCGTCCTATGCTGCCATCGATTCCCAGATCAGGACGTTTGGCATTCAGGTCCAGCTTGGGAGCCCTGAGACTGGCATTAGGCCCAAAAAGATTCATGTCTGGCATTTTTGCATTTGGCCCTGAGAAACTGAGGTCTGGAGTGTTCATACTTGGCATCTTTAACTTTCCTTTTGGACCACTGAAGTCTAAATCTGGCATGTTCACGTCAGGTCCTTGTAGGTTGCCACCAATGTCAAAGTTTGGGCCATTGGGTAAATTTATTTTGGGCTTTTTGAGCTTTGCGTCAGGTAAGCCAATATTGAAATCTGGAGTGTTCATGTCCAGCTTGGGAGCATTGAGGTCCATCTTTGGAAAACCAAGTCTGGGTGTGTCCAATCCACCTTTTATCTTTGGAGCCTTTACATTTAAATCTGGGGTTTTCACATCGGGATTCAGTCTCAAATTTGGACCTTTCGGTATTTTGGCATTAAGATTTGGTGTCCCAATGTCGATGTCTGGACCATCTAACTCTGGTTTAGAAAATCCCACATCGGGCATTTTTAGATGTGGCATTCTAAACTTGCCCGATGAACTGCTTAAACCAACATCTGGGATTTCAAAGCCAGGTTTTGCACCTTTGAGGTTGAGGTTCGGTGCGTTGATGTCAAAATCTGGACCATTAAATTTTCCGTCAATCTCAGGTCCTTTAACATTTGGTAGATTCACTTTAGGCATTTTCATTTTAGGCATTTTCATCTTCGCTTTGGGTGAGCCAAGATTTACATCTGGAACATTCATGTCCAACTTTGGTGTTTTCAAGTCCATTTTAGGTAAGCTGAGGTCAGGGGGGTCAATACCTCCATTTAGCTCTGGTGCTTTCAGTTTGCCTGATGGTAAGTTCAGCTTTGGAACGTTTAAGTCCAATTTGGGGGATTTGAGATTCATTTTAGGCATGTTAAGGTCTGGTGTTTTTAACCCACCACTGAGACTGGGCCCAGACAGATCCAAGTCAGTGGATTTGAAATCCAGATTAGGTCCATCTAATGTTGGGCCTGAAAACCCAAAATCAGGGAGATTCATGTTTGGTTTCTTGAACTTAGCATCTACATCCAGGTCAGCTTTGGGGCCTTCGAAGTTAAGATTTGGTGCATCAACGTCTATGTCAGGGCCATTGAAGTTTCCATCAATTTCAGGCGCTTTGAGGCTTGGTCGGCCAAATTTGGGCATTTTTAATTTGGGAAATTTCATCTTTGCTTTGGGTGAGCCGATGTTGACATCTGGAGTGTTCATGTCAAACTTTGGTGCTTTGAGATTCATATCTGGTAAGTCTACGTCTGGGGAATCAATATCAATCCCTCCCTTGAGCTTTGGTGCTTTCAGATTAAAATCTGGTGATTTTAAGTCCATCTTTGGTCCTCTTGGCAAAGTACCTGAAAAATTCAGTTTTGGCATTTTCATTTTGCCAGAAGGGGCCTTAAGGTCCCAGTCTGGAGAGGGAAGCTCTGGGGTTTCAAGTTTCCCGGATGGCATGTCCAAGTTTAGTTTTGGTTTATTGAGGTCCAGTTTAGGGCTTTTGAGATTAAACTTTGGCATGTTAAGGTCTGGTGTTTTCAAGCCACCACTTAGATTGGCACCCGAAAGGTCTAGATCTGGTGGAGTCAGGTCCAGGTTAGGGCCATCTAACTTTGGACCTGAGAGCCCAAAATCAGGAACGTCCCAGTTGGGCTTTTTGAATTTTCCGGATGGTCCATCAAAGTCTACATCCAGGTCACCTTTTGGGGCTTTGAGGTTTAGATTTGGTGCATCAACGTCTATGTCAGGGCCATTGAAGTTGCCATCAATTTCAGGCGCTTTGAGGCTTGGTCGACCAAATTTGGGCATTTTTAATTTGGGAAATTTCATCTTTGCTTTGGGTGAGCCGATGTTGACATCTGGGGCATTCACATCTAACTTTGGTGTTTTGAGATTCATATCTGGTAAGTCTACGTCTGGGGAATCAATCCCTCCCTTGAGCTTTGGTGCTTTCAGATTAAAATCTGGTGATTTTAAGTCCATCTTTGGTCCTCTTGGCAAAGTACCTGAAAAATTCAGTTTTGGCATTTTCATTTTGCCAGAAGGGGCCTTAAGGTCCCAGTCTGGAGAGGGAAGCTCTGGGGTTTCAAGTTTCCCGGATGGCATGTCCAAGTTTAGTTTTGGTTTATTGAGGTCCAGTTTAGGGCTTTTGAGATTAAACTTTGGCATGTTAAGGTCTGGTGTTTTCAAGCCACCACTTAGATTGGCACCCGAAAGGTCTAGATCTGGTGGAGTCAGGTCCAGGTTAGGGCCATCTAACTTTGGACCTGAGAGCCCAAAATCAGGAACGTCCCAGTTGGGCTTTTTGAATTTCCCATCAAAGTCTACATCAAGGTCAGCTTTAGGGGCCTTGAGGTTAACATTGGGAGCATTGACATCTATGTCTGGACCATTGAAGTTGCCATCAATGTCAGGTCCTTTGAGGCTTGGGAGACCAAAATTTGGTTTTTTTATTTTGGGAAATTTCAGCTTTGCTTTGGGTGAGCCAATGTTGACATCTGGGGCATTCACGTCTAACTTTGGAGCTTTGAGATTCATATCTGGTAAGTCTATGTCTGGGCCATCAATCCCTCCCTTAAGCGTTGGTGTTTTCACATCAAAATCTGGTGACTTCAGATCCATCTTTGGTCCTCTTGGCAAAGTACCTGAAAAATTAAATTTAGGCATTTTCATTTTGCCAGAAGGGGCCTTAAGGTCCCAGTCTGGAGAAGGAAGTTCGGGCATTTTCAGCTTTCCGGATGGCATGTTGAGCTTTGTTGCTTTGAGGTCCAGTTTGGGGGCTTTGAGATCAGCTTTAGGCAGGTTTAGGTCTGGTGAGTTTATTCCACCACTGAAATTGGGACCAGAATAGTCCAGATGTGGAGAATTGATGTCTAGGTCAGGACCATCTAATTTTGGACCAGAGAGTCCCAGACTTGGCATGTTCAAGTTTGGTTTCTTGAACTTTCCTGCAATGTCAAAATCTGGCATGTTTACATCCGTTTTAGGACCTTTAAGATCGATGTTGGGTCCTTCTAACTTTGGGGTTTTAATGCTCATGTTGGGTAAATCCATATCAGGGGCATCAAACCCACCCTTCAACTTTGGGGTTTTAAGATTTAGACCTGGTGATTTCAGATTTGTGTTCATGTCCAAGTTGGGCCCATTTGGTAATGTTCCAGAAAGGTTCATCTTGGGCATTTTCATTTTACCAGAGGGAGCATCAATATCCCAGTCGGGAGCATTTATGTTAGGCTTACGAAATTTCATGTCTGGTAAATCCAGATCCGGGGAGCTGGCAGACAGGTCAAAATCTGGAGTCTTTAGTTCATGACCAAGTTTTGGACCTGATAACCCTGGCATCTTAAATTTCCCAGATAGAGTTCCAAGGTTTGACTTTGGGCCTTTCAGGTTGAGAGAAGGTGTTTCAATGTCAAAATCTGGTTTGGGCAAATTTACATCAAGATCAGCTGATGGCAACTCTGGAACTTCAATGTCTGGCAAATCAAACTTGGGCATTGTAAACTTTGGAGCCTTGTATTTGGCAGATGGACCTTTCATGTCAGCTGATGGCATTTTAGTGCTCAGTTTGGGTCCTTTCAGATCAGCTTTGGGTAGACTTAAATTCGGTGCAGAAATGTCACCATTAATATCTGACATTTGCAAGTCCAAGTCAGGCGACTTTCCAGACAGCCGCAGATTGGGTGAATCTACATAACCAGAGAGGTCGTCCACATCCAGATCTGGGCTTTTCAGTCCTTTGAAACTGAGTTTACCAGAGGGAACTTCTGGTGTGTTGACCTCAAATTCTGGTCCACTGAGAGAAGATCCAGAGAGGTCCAGGTCTGGTGTTTTAAATTTTGGCATTTTGAATTCTTGGCTTGGCCCTTCAAAATTCATTCTGGGAACCCCAGCATCTAGAGATGGACCAGTCAACTTTCCTCTAGGAAGGTTCGCACCTATATCGGGACCAGTAAATTCTGGACCTGTTAAGTCCACATCCATTTCTGGAGCTTCATAGGTTTGGCTGCCCTGTGGCGAAGTCCCAGACAGACGTAAGCCTGGAGCATTTAGGTGCGGACTTTGAGCATCTACTTTAAATCCTGGCATGGTGGAGCCGACACCCAGAGGGGGAAGGTTCAGGTTGCTGCCGTACGTTAATTCTCCCAAATCAGATTGTAAATCATCTGTGCTCAGAGTCTTGGATTTTGAAAGTCCAAAGTCGACTCCGAGGCGCGGCAACTTTTTGTTGGCCTTGATTGTGCCGGTTAAGTTTGCCCCGAGAGAAGCGTCTCCATTCACGTAACCTCCCTCGGCACCAGGTGAGTCGGCCCTCATGTACTTCTTGATTTTGGAATTGTAGAGTTTGTTGTATGAATCCTGCAGCATCTGGAAACACAAACCACAACATGGTGTTCATAATGTCAGAGCTGCTGTTCTCCAGCTGTAGAAGTGGGTTTACTGTAATCCCCGCACAAAACGTATCATCATGATGCTGTGAATTTACATTAAGAAAGAAAAAAACAAACACATTTTCTGCTTTTTGTAATTGTAATATTCCAGATTGTTAGATTTGGCGGAGTAGCAGAGAGTAAGTGGGATTGATAGTGTCTGTGTTCTGCTTACGGCCTCGGGGGTCTTCGCTGTCTGGTCCAGGTCTTGAAGGCTCTTGCTTCGGTTGTTGCGAGTGAGCACTTTGATCTTGTCATCATACGGCTCCATGATCTTCAGCACCTGAATCACTTCCTCTTTTGAAAGGTGATCAAAGTTGATTGTTGCGCCCAAAATTTGATCTCCTGCAACAACAATAAAGAAAGGTCAGGGATTTGCCGTGATCTCTTGATTCAGGGAGTTTCCACAGTTTCAAAACCCTTAAAGTGGCTCTAGCTCTGCCAACAAAAGGCCCAACAGGAAACAGCAAAGCAAACCTCCCAAACGAGTTTTTAACACTCAAGGATCTATGTTTGAGTCTCAGGAAAATCAACTAGAGGTTTGCGTCACTGTGATTGAATCGAAGGTGTGTCCTTGTGGTAAACAAATATTCAAAATACAAAAGCTCAGAAGCTCCGAACAGTGGAAAGAATTACAAAAGGAAAGTTCATTCTGTACCTTCCTTCAGTGTCTGGTTGGTTATAGTGTCCTCGATACTGGAGATGACCACTCCCCCCTCCCCGGTTTGCTCCAGGGTCAGGGCCTCAGAGAGGCTCCGCCCCCTGCGGTGTTTCATCTGCAAAGAAAACACAACACGAAACTGAGAGAACAAACCAACGGCGGATTGATGTGAAGACGAGCTCAGATTGGACCGTGACTGGCCGGCCGTCAACTTTACAGATCTTCAGTTTGTGGTGTTGTTCTGCCTCTGTCTGAATTTTAACTCTGGATGTTCCTGCAGCTGGAACAGCCGAAGACCTCACAGTCCAGCTCAGAGTGAGGTGTGCAGATGTTGGATATATACTTTAATTACCACTACTGCCATGAAACAGCTGTATCAACTGCACATCTGGTCATTGTGACACTTGATCCTGAGACAACTGCACCAAGTTTATAAGACGTCCTGCTAAAGTGTAAACATACCGCCGTGTTCCATCGTTGTGTTTTAATTTCAGAAAAGTTTTGCGTTACCCAGAAATATCTTGAAAACAACGTCTGTTTACACAACAACGGCAGAAACGCTGAAAGCCCTGCAGCCGCTGCTGGCTGTTTTTGTAATGGAACCAAAGTCAGAGAGCGTCGATGGGAGTACAGCCACATTTGTATGAAGGGTTTGGTTAACCCTGACCTTGACCCTGACCCTGACCCTGACCCTGACCCTGACCCTGACCCTGACCCTGACCCTGAGCCTGAAGAGTCCAGTGGTTTCTGGACTATAGTTGTATTTTGTGAGTTAACAAGCAACTTGTATCTCAAAATCAATCACTTCACACCATCTGTGATCATTAAATGTCTCCGTAAAGCAACAGACAGTGGAACATTGAAGACCTTCATGAAGGGGCGAACCTGCTGAGAGACAGATGTGTCGTACCAAGTGAAGAGACAAAATACAGAAAAAGAGTCGTGTATGGACGTGTGACGATGGAAAAGGAATATTCAGCATCCGTAAATCAATGTCAGAGTTTTGATCTGTAAATGGAGTGAGGAGGGAGTCCGTCTGCCTCTCAGGTGGTTAGCGTTATGATACTGCGGGAATTAAAGGTCATTTTAATGTCAGGAGTTTATTGGTGCAGCCGTCTGACGATCCCACCGCCTCGCGTTGAAACTCTGCCCCCCTTTAAGAGTCTGACAGAGAGCTGTCTGCTCCCTGATTGGACAGTTTGACTTGTCACTATCTAATCAGATCGAGGAGTCAAGACTGTGCCAAAATTCACAGCCGCCATTTCAGAGGCCTGCAGGCAGTTTTCACGCTTCGCTTCTCTCTTCCTCTGCTTGTTTTCACAGATGCAAACCTTTTCCGCTCGTTCACTAAGCTGGATTTTTCATGCAGATTTCTTTTTTTTATACAGCAGGAAAAAACTTGATGTACAAATAAAAACTCTGAAATTAGGTGCAGACATTCATGCAGAAATATTTCTGGGGTTGCAGTGAGTCCACAGAGCTGCTCCATCAGAGGGCGGAGTCTCCCTGCAGATTCCAGTTCCTTCATTAACCCGCCTGAATAAAAGCAGCTGGTATTAAAGAGCGACTCATCTCAGTGATCGACATGTTCCAGCAGCAGTTCCCTCCGAGGCCGGAGCCTCCTGGGCGGAGAAAACCTGTTTAATGAGGATTCAGCCAGACGCTTAACGCGCCTCTTTGTCTCACCTGAGAACTGAATGCAAAACATCCGAACACGCCCGACACTGAAACCAGGCTCACCGCTGGAGGAACAGCTGGGTCTGAAGGAGCCAGCAGGTTCTGGACGTTCCGCTTCCTTCCTGGGTTCTTCCAGTTTTTATCTCTGTTCTTCACCTCGGATTCATTCGGTCTGATTTTCCTTCACCTGCAGACGAACTCTGTCCTCCGTCATATTTATCACTTCATTCTCTTCTGTCGTCTCATTCTTCTTTTCAGAGACATAAAAATGAACTTTCACTGAACTACTTGTGAAGAAAGACGTCAAACAAACACGCTTCTCACCAGTGATTTACCCCGTTTCCACGACAACGCTCTCAGACGAAAACACAAAAGTTTGGTAGAATTTAAAGAAGCGGACGTGTAATTTGATCAGTTAGGGTTGGAGTTCAGGTAACCCTGACCCTGACCCCGAACCTGACCCCGACCTTCACCCTGACCCTGGCCCTGAAAGCAGCGAGCCTGAAAGCAGAAAACCTCCTGAGTGTTTCGGTCTGTTTCCATGACAACGCTGCTCAGAGTCAAGGCCCGTTCACACCGCCAAACGATTTCTGCGTTTTTGCGTCCAAATATAATTGAACAACAACGGGGAACGCGCATTAACCGGCGGCGAAAATCCCGGCGGCGCGTCAGACGCGTCTTCGCGGCACGTCGAGGCGTTCTGGCGTCGGCATCACGTTTTTGCGGCCGACGCTGCAGATGAGAAATCTGAACTTTTGACGCGGCGTTTTTGCGGCAAACCAATCAGAGAGCGTCTCCATGGTGACGCAGGTCAGGGGGTGGGACCGGGGAAAGCCACACTCATCCTGGCGCAGCTCCTGGAGCAAAAGGTGAAACTCACCAAACTCCGACCGTCCGTGGATCCCATGGTGCACCAGGCACGGCGTGCTGTCCACCGACGGCGCCGCTGTCTGGATTTATTAAGCCACTTGCTCAACAGGGTTAGCCATGACGCTAAGCTAACACAGGAAATACGGCCGGAAGCCCCGCCTTCCCACCACAGACCGGACGTGTCAGCTCGGTGTCGTTGTTCAGCGTCGGAACTCAAAATTGACCTGCGTTCAACTTTTCATGTTTTTGACACAAAAACGCTTCGCTGTGAACGCAGCTTCACTGAAAACACAACTCTCTGAAAACAACTGCATCTGCTGGAAACGGAACGAAACAGCAGCGTGAACGACAGAGAGAACACTTCTGCACACGCTCACTAGAGCGACGACAACGACAACAACAACAACAACAGCAACATGTTTAGAGTGTTCTGGTCGCCATGTTCTCCTGTTGTCAATGTTTAGAGTGTTTTGTTCTGGAGGTTCTGGAGGTTCTAGTTGTTACAGGTTATCATACATTCTTCTGAGTGGATCTGTTCTCTAAACACTCTGCTTCTCATCTCAGTACATTGGGAGCAGGGAGCAGGGCACACACACACACACACACACACACACACACACACACACTCTCTCTCTCTCTCTCTCTCTCTCTCTCTCACTCTCGCTCTCTCTCACTCTCTCTCAGGTATTCCAGCTATGACCTCGGATCGTCACACAGAAACTGGAACCGGTTTCTCCACAGCTCCTTTATTTTTAAATAGTGTTCTGTGTGTGTGTGTGTGTGTGTGTGTGTGTGTGTGTGTGTGTGTGGAGCAGACCGTCAGACCCTCAGCTGACCGCCGGCCTCCTTCCCTCCCGTTCTGCCGCCCTGTGGTTTAAGGCTGAGACCGGGTTCTGAGCAGAACGTGGAACGTCGGCCTCAGTCCGGTGGTTCTACTGAAGAACCGTCTCTTCCTTCTGCTTCCTGTCACTCAGAGCAGGTCGGCTGAGGACCCAAGAACCCAGAACATGAAAACCTCCAGAACCGAAACTCAACAAGTTTCTCATTTCGCCTGAAAGAAAATGTTTAAGAATGTTTAAGAAGTGGAAGAAAAGGAAAACATTGGCGGGAAGAACGTCTGGAGAACGCAGATAAACCAGGGGTCATGTGATCAGTGACGGCGCTCCACTGTTTAAATGGAAAGAAACCCCGAAGAGAAGAAACGAGGTGAAAGGAACCCGAACCGGATCCGGTCGGTTCTGATGGATCACTAGATTCATTTCATACAGTGTCGAGTCGAACCGTCCTCAGCTGATCGGTCGATTCTTAGATCAACAATCATCAGATCATTTCATGGATTTAAAGGAGAAAGAATCAAACAAGCTGAAGAAGAAGAGATCAGCCATGAAGACTGAACGTGATCAGTGACGGGGATCAGGGGGATCTCCTCTGACCGGCGACTGAACGACTGAATGATTTTCCTTTCGCGCCCTCAGACAGACTCAGACAGGCTCAGACAGACTCGGACTGACTCGGTCGGACTCGGTGGGACTCGGTGGGACTCGGTGGGACTCGGTGGGACTCGGTGGGACTCGGTGGGACTCGGTGGGACTCGGTGGGACTCGGTCGGACTGGGCAGAACGGAACTCCTCTTCCTCCTTTATCGATTCCCTTTGTCAAGCAGACGACTGCTCCTCCGTTCGTGGTCTGACCTCTGACCTTTCAGCCGAGTTCACCGAGGATCTGGTGGGATCCGGATCGACTGGATCCACTCCGACAACGTCAACCTTCGACTTTCACTGAAGAATTTTTACAGCGAGGCGTTCAGGAGCAAACGGCTCAAAAAGTTTCTCTGCAGGTTGATTGAAGACAGCAGTGACTGAAACCCTCGTTTCTCCATGAAACAACAAATCAAATTCATCTGCAGATGAAATCTCAAAGTTAATAAAGAGAATATCTGCTGTTCGGAAACAACATGAAGAATTTGTAATGACTGAACTCTTCCTTTGCTTTTAGATCGACGTTTGCAGACTTTAGTTTCCGTCCGTTCGATCCGGTCTGGAGGGAAAACTGATCCCACTGAGGAACAAACGGATCTGAAGCAGCAGCAGCAGCCTGAGGCTGGAGCTCTGAGGCGACGAGGCGGACTGACCCCAGGCCATGTTCTGCTCCTCGAGCCACAGGTTCCAGGTGTTCTCCCCTTTCAGTCGGTTCCGGTCGGTTCCGGTCGGTTCCGGTGACTCCGGCTCCACGGAACGTTCCGCCTTGCCTCGTGAAAAGTGTCCTGAAGTTGTTTTCTGCTCTGGCTGTTATGTAATCCCCTGAACCGGAGCGGCTCCACGGCTACTGATTAACTCTCCACAGGGGTCAAAGTTCACGGGGCGATAGCAGGGCGGGGTCGTGACCCCCGGCTAAAGATCACAGATCCATACACGTTCAGGAGTAGAACCGGAACCGGGTTTCAGTTTAACAAGAACATCAGCCCTCCGGAATGAGACTCAGAGAAGACCCTGGTGGTCTCCAGCCCCCGACCCCCGACCCCCCCACACCCAGAACCCCGGTCCAGACTGACCTTACGCTCCATCCGGCGGCGGCGGGAACATCCAGCCACTCAGCTGAGCTTCAGACGGCGACTCAGAGCGACGGCAGCTGAGGGAGGAGGAGGGGGGGGGGGGGGGGGGGGGGGGGGGGGGGGGGGGGGGTGGAACAACAGGTTCCACCTGAGAACAGCCGGCCTCCTCTTTACAGTCAACACACACCCTGAACACACCCTGACTACACACACACACACACACACACACTCAGGCGCTGGAAAACACACAAACACAAACAGCAGAGGGAACCCGACCCGGTCCACCAGGCGTCAGGTCCCGACGGAGGCCTGGTCCCAAGGACCTCAGAGGTCCTGGTCCTGAGGGAGACCTGGTCCCAAGGACCTCAGAGGTCCTGGTCCTGAGGGAGGCCTGGTCCCAAGGACCTCAGAGGTCCTGGTCCTGAGGGAGACCTGGTCCCAAGGACCTCAGAGGTCCTGGTCCTGAGGGAGACCTGGTCCCGAGGACCTCAGAGGTCCTGGTCCTGAGGGAGACCTGGTCCCGAGGACCTCAGAGGTCCTGGTCCTGAGGGAGACCTGGTCCTGAGGACCTCAGAGGACCTGGTCCTGAGGGAGACCTGGTCCTGAGGACCTCAGAGGACCTGCACAGCAAATTTTCCAGTGTTGAATTAACTCTGAAAGTGTTAAGAGTGGTCTCATATATACACTGTTGTAGTGTTAAATGTAGGTGTTAAAATATACACTTTAAAGTGTTGATTCTAAGAATTAACACTGTATAGAGTTAAACAGGAACACTGGTCAACAGAGAGGAATGTTAATATAACTCTACAGAGTATCAGCATGAGAACATTAACACTGGTCAGTGTTGAGATTTTAACACTACAAAGTGTATATATGAGACCACTCTTTAACACTTTCAGAGTTAATTCAACACTGGAAAATGTGCTGTGTGAGCTGGATAAGTGTGAGGTTCCAGCTCTGACACCAGAAACACACACACACACACACACGCAGGAAAACCTGATAAATGTGGGAACATGAGATAAAATGCTGAGCCGAGGGAGCGGCAGGCGTTCACCTGCGTGACTCACCTGTCCGTCACAAAGCACATGTGTGTGTGTGTGTGTGTGTGTGTGTGTGTGTGTGTGTGTGTGTGTGTGTGTTTGGGCCTGTCGACTGGGTGGTTCTCACTGTCTGATCTTATAAGTGACTAATGACAGTTTTATAATCAGAATGTATTTTAATAAGGTGTGTGTACGTGCGTGCGTGTTTGTGTGTGTGTGTGTGCGTATATACACTTGTTTTTTGTAAACACACCTGTTTCTGGTGTCTGAGCTGAACTTCTACTGCTGTTTGTGAAAATGTCCTTTCTCCAGAGGGAAGAGGTTCAATTCCATTCAATTCAGCTTTATTTATGAAGAGCCAGTTACAACATGGTGGTTTCAGACACTTCACAGAGAAACCCAACAGATCCACATGAGCAAGAACCCTGCAGAACCAGGCTCAGAGGAGAACCCTGCAGAACCAGGCTCAGAGGTGGAGAACCCTGCAGAACCAGGCTCAGAGGTGGAGAACCCTGCAGAACCAGGCTCAGAGGAGAACCCTGCAGAACCAGGCTCAGAGGAGAACCCTGCAGAACCAGGCTCAGAGGAGAACCCTGCAGAACCAGGCTCAGAGGTGGAGAACCCTGCAGAACCAGGCTCAGAGGTGGAGAACCCTGCAGAACCAGGCTCAGAGGTGGAGAACCCTGCAGAACCAGGCTCAGAGGAGAACCCAACAGAACCAGGCTCAGAGGAGAACCCTGCAGAACCAGGCTCAGAGGAGAACCCTGCAGAACCAGGCTCAGAGGTGGAGAACCCTGCAGAACCAGGCTCAGAGGTGGAGAACCCTGCAGAACCAGGCTCAGAGGTGGAGAACCCTGCAGAACCAGGCTCAGAGGAGAACCCTGCAGAACCAGGCTCAGAGGAGAACCCTGCAGAACCAGGCTCAGAGGAGAACCCTGCAGAACCAGGCTCAGAGGTGGAGAACCCTGCAGAACCAGGCTCAGAGGTGGAGAACCCTGCAGAACCAGGCTCAGAGGAGAACCCTGCAGAACCAGGCTCAGAGGAGAACCCTGCAGAACCAGGCTCAGAGGAGAACCCTGCAGAACCAGGCTCAGAGGTGGAGAACCCTGCAGAACCAGGCTCAGAGGTGGAGAACCCTGCAGAACCAGGCTCAGAGGTGGAGAACCCTGCAGAACCAGGCTCAGAGGAGAACCCTGCAGAACCAGGCTCAGAGGAGAACCCTGCAGAACCAGGCTCAGAGGTGGTCTTCCTGCTGTCCCGGTTGGGGTGAGGGGACAGAGAGAGAAGGAGACAGGACAGACAGGTTCTTGTATCTACATACAGTTCATATATAAACACAGGGTACAGAGGCTACAAGAGGAACAATCATCAGTGACAAGTAGCAATACAATGAGATTACAGTAGTACAATGAGATTACATTGAAACGAGAGAAGGAGCAGAGCTGGGAGCCGGTTCCACGTGGTAGAACCCGGGGTTCAGTAAACCTTCCACCCACTGGGTCCGGGTTCCTCCATTAATCAGTGGAGCAGCTGTTTTGTTTGATGCCCGTTGGATCCAGGCTGTCTGAATGGATCAGCTGATTGATGTTCTGTCCGTGATCCCTCAAGCACGGCTCTAGTCCACCTCAGAGACAGCCTCTTGGTCCAGGGTTCTGGTGTTCTGACTATTGGTCTCCCACAGTGGGGGGGGGGGGGGGGGGGAAGAGAGAGAGAGAGAGAGAGAGAGAGAGAGAGAGAGAGAGAGAGAGAGAGAGAGAGAGAGAGAGAGAGAGAGAGAGAGAGAGAGAGAGAGAGAGAGAGAGAGAAAGCAGGCGCGACCCCGAGCTGTAAGCTTTATTGAACAGAAAGGTCTTCATCCTGGTCTTACAGCAGAGACTGAGTCAGCCTCCCTTCCAGACTCTGGGAGCTGGTTCCACAGAACAGGAGCCTGATAGCTAAAGGCTCTACCTCCTGTTCTACTTTTAGAGAACCAGGAACCTCCAGCAGACCAGCACTCTGAGAAGGAAGCGTTCTCCTGGGACAGTCTGGGACTAACAGCTGTTTAGGATCTGATGGTTCCTGGTTGTTCAGGGCTTTATAGGTTAAGAGGAGGATTTTGAATTCTATTCTAGATTTAACAGGAAGCAGTGAAGGGAAGCTGATATTGGGCTGATATGATCTCTCCTACTGGTTCTTGTGAGAACTCTTGCTGCAGCGTTTTGAACCAGTTGGAGACTTTTTAGGCAGTTCTTGGTTCCTGATAACAGGAGTTCCAGTAGTCTGCTCTGGAGGAACAGATGATGGATTCATTTCTCAGCTTGGCTTTGAGTCTGCATGTTCCTGATTTTAGAAATATTAACAGGTGAAAGAAGGAGGTCCTGCAGACCTGTTTAATGTGGGAGTTAAAGGTCAAAGGTCACTCCCAGGTTCCTCACAGTGTTACTAGGAGTTAAAGCAACACTGTCTAGGGTCAGTATTTGATTAGATAATTTTTCTCTCAGGTGTTTTGGGCCAAATAAAATGAATTCTGTTTTATCTGAATTTAGGAGGAGAAAATTGACTCATCCAGGTTTTTATGTCATTAAGACAAGCTTCTAATTTGACCAGCTGATTGGTGTCATCTGGTTTCAGGGAGAGGTAGATCTGTGGATCATCTGCATAACAGTGGAAGTTAATGGAGTGTTTCCTGATGATGTTCCTACAGGAAGCATGTACAATGTGAAGAGTGTAGGTCCTAAAACAGAACCCTGTGGAACTCCATATTTAACTTTGCTGCAGCTAGTCTCCTGAGGGTTAATGATATTAACTTCAGGGGAGCAGCTGAGTCCAGTGTGGAGCAGAGTGAAGCTGCCACTTCATCTACAACTAAATCACCCTGAGTGGGGCTGATACTGCTGATAATGCTAATGCTAATGCTAATACTGCTGTCCATTGGGCCAACAGATGAAGTGAAGTTAATATTGATGGATCATCTCCTTGAATTTGGTCACATTATCCTCTGACAGACATCTTCTAAGTTTAAGTTTTCTCCCAGGTACTTTAAAACCAGCTAATGTAAACTCAAGTGATAACAGGAAGTGATCAGACAGTACAGGGTTGTTAATTGGTCCATGTCAATACCGTCGGTGAGAACAAGGTGGAGGGTGAGATTAAAGTGATGAGTAGGTTTATTCACCTTCTGAGAAAAACCAGTTGTATGAAGCAGTGAAGTGAAAGCAGTGTTCAGGCTGTCAGTGTCGACATCGACATGAAGATTAAAGTCTAAACTACAATGATTTGATCTGAGCTTCAGACTAAACTGGAGAGAAAGTCTGAACCTCCAGAGTCTGGGGGGGGGGGGGGGGAATACACTCCAGCCAGCAGGACTGGCTTCTGTGTTTTCCAGCTGGAGTTAGTGAGATTCAGAGTGAGACTCTAGAAGGTTTTATGCTTAGTTTCAGTTCCAGGACTGATTAGAAGTTTAGAGTTCTAGATGGACGCTGCTCCACCGCCTCGGCCAGATTCTGGGGAATATGATAGTTGACATGTTGCTTCATTTAAACTGAGATGTTCATCCTTCCTTAGCCAGGTTTCAGTGAGGTTTAATAAATCTAAATGATGATCAGTTATTAGGTCACCAGTCAGCAGGATCTGGAGGAGAGGGATCGGATATTTAACAGTCCACATTTGACTCTTGCGGGTTTTTGTTCTGCTGCAGGTTTTGTTTTAATTTTGATGAGGTTTTTCAGATGAACTCCTCTCCTCTGGTGAAGGTGCTGCCTGCTGGAGATAACAGAGAGAGGGGTGTGAAGAGTGGGCGGGGCTTACCGTTAGTCAGCTGGACTGACAGCTGGAGACGTCTGGACTGCTGGATGTTACCTGACAGGTTCTACTTCGAAAAGAAGACGAGAACGTCCTGCATGTTCAAGCTGCGGTCCTGGGCCCCGTTGGGGGCCAGAGGCTCTGGTTCCTTTCAGGCCAGCGTTCTGTTTCCTTCTTGCTTCCATTTTCAGGACAGTTTTCAACAAGCTGGAGGAATCTGAATAAAGCCTCCGTCCTGAGCGGCGCGGTGGATCAGTGGTTCGCCTCTGACTTTTCACAGGGCGTGTGGAGACTTCCTGTTCTCCCTGTGCATGCTGGCCTTCATTGCTCCACAAGTCTGGTAGCGAACAACCTGCGACCTCAAACCAGGAAACAGGAGGAGAACCCCGCTTCCATGACGACGACGGGAAACAGGCTCCAAGGTGGAAACTTTGGAAAACAAAGGAAAACACAACTTTTCTGTATGGATTACTGAAGGTAACTACGGTAATCACTTTGAGTAATTTACTCAATTCTGAATTTGAGTTAATTGTCATTTTCTACCGATTTTTCTGCAGATTGTTGACGGCGAGTCGCCGATACGATCAGCTCCGGGGAAACAGACTCAAACTGAAACGCTGAAGTCGATCGTCCAAAATCTACCAGTTGGAACAAACCAATGCTCCAGAAACTGTTTTAGAAAACGGTGAGAAACTGAGAAGAAGTAAAGTAAGTAAAGTAAAATTTACTCATTTCGCGCTTTTCACAGACGTCGCTCACAAAGTGCTTCACAGAGTAAAAATCACAAAAAACGATTCACAGCACATCAGAACTTATCATATAAACCCCGCCCCGGCCTGCCGAGACGGCACTGACCCGGGTCCAGAACGCCTTCTGAAACAAATATGTCTTCAAGAGTTTCTTGAAGGCCTCCACCGAGTCCAGGGACCAGGTCCAGAGGCAGCTCATTCCCGAGGCGGGGCAGTGGGCGTGAACCAGCGCTCACCCCTGGTTTTAAAACGAGTGCGGGGGACTCTGAGAAGGTTCTGCTCAGAGGACCTCAGGCTCCGGGCCGAGCTGCAGGGTGTGATGAGGCTTCTGGTGTACATGGGGGCCTGGCCATGTGGAGCTTGGAAGGTCAGCACTAAGATTTTAAACTGGAAACGGAGCACAGCAGGGGGCCAGCGGAGGGATTTGAACACAGGTGTGATGTGGGACCTCCTGCTGGTGCTGGGCAGCAGCCTGGCAGCTGAGTTTTGAACATACTGGAGGCGGGCAGCTCCTTCTTGTTAAGACAGTGAACAGACTGTTACAGTCGTCCAGCCGCGAGGACATGAAGGCATGAATGATCATTTCCTGCTGGTTCTCAGACACCCTGGGTCTGAGCTGAAGGTTCTAACCAGCTGCCTCGAGCGGCGGTCCAGTGTCCAGGTCCAGTGTCCAGTGTCCAGTGTCCAGGTCCAGTGTCCAGGTCCAGTGTCCAGGTCCAGTGTCCAGGTCCAGTGTCCAGTGTCCAGTGTCCAGGTCCAGTGTCCAGGTCCAGTGTCCAGTGTCCAGTGTCCAGTGTCCAGGTCCAGTGTCCAGGTCCAGTGTCCAGTGTCCAGTGTCCAGGTCCAGTGGCAAGAAACGCTTCATTCCTTCAGTCCCACATGAGCGGTTCTCATCAGAACCAGATTACAGCAAAACACACAGACAGGAAGTGACGCCAGTATGTAGAAAAATATCCCTTTCAAATTAAAAGCAAAGATAAAAAGACTCAAATTCACAGAAGAGAAAACTCCAGCAAATCCAGCTGTTTTCAACATCTGGAGAAAAACATTCAGACTTCGGATGAAAATAACAATAAAGAACTGTCAAGAACAGGAACCCTGAGCATCCCTGGAACCGGGAGAACCGTACAAAAACATAAAGCGGCAGATCGTCGGCGAAGAGGGAGACAAACCGCCGGTCTGGTTCTCCACCTGGAACCACAACATTTAAAGTCCCACATCTCAGGATCCCCCACACGGAACCCGGTCCCAGAACCGAAGGTCAAAGAGGAACCAGGACGACGCACGAGACAAAACCAGACCATCAGCTGGTTCCTCCTCGGTCCGTCTGCAGGTTCTCTGGGTTCTCCTCTGCGTCCTCCAGGGTTCTCCAGAGATCTCACTCGGTGTTCCATGTTGATTTAAATGAGAGCTGCTGGGAACCAATGAGAGTCCAGAGTCCAGAACCGGGCCAGAGGGACCGGGTCCGTCAGCCGGGTCCCTCTGTGGGTCCCTCTGTGGGTTCCGTCCCTCCGTTCTCTCTGTCGGTTCCGTCGCCCAGCAGCCGCTGGAAGATGGAGCCGTCGGAGCGGCAGAGAGCGGCGGGGGAATCGAACTCCACCACCTTCCCAGCATGCATCACCAGAACCCGCTCACAGTCCAGGATGGTGTTGATCCTGAAAGACAGTTCGGAGCAGCTGAGGACAGAGAGACAGAGTCCTGCAGAGGACAGCCGGCGTCTCGTGGTCAAACCAGCAGAACGATGGAGAACGGCGCCTGGAGGCACCGGTACCTGTGAGCGATGGTGAGCACGGTGCGGTCGTGGAACTCGTCCCGGATGGTCCGCTGCAGCAGCTGGTCGGTCCTCTGGTCCACGCTGGCCGTGGCTTCATCGATACACAGAACCTGAGGAACCAACCGGAGCGGCGGAACTCGCCTCGCTTCAGGAACTCCAGGTCCAAAACACACACAGGCAGGAACACACACAGGAACCCGGCCAGAAAGACTCTCCAAAATAAAAGCTCCCGTTGATCAGCGTCGCTCCTTTTTCACAGAAATGAGCAGAACGGATCTGAGAGAACCCGAGAGAACCCAGGAAACTGCTTCCAGCTGCGGCTCCATCTGAGCCGACTGTGCAGAGCGTGACGTTCTGCGGCGGCTTTCAGGAAGGTTCTCCCGGAACCGGCAGGACGTTCTGCAGCAGTCTGAAGAACCACAGCAGGGGGAATGACTCTGGTAGAAAAACTGGATCTTTTGATGCATTTTTAAAGTTTCAACAGCAGCTCGTGGTGGAGAACGTTTTCTGATATTCTGCTGGGTTTTTCCACCTGATTCTAACAGTTTTGTTTCTCTTTTCAAGCATCTCTTGAAGATAATTCAGGATTTTTAGTGGTTTTATCCATTTTACCTCTTTTTATGAAGATTTGCATAAATTTTATTCTTTTAAAAATTCTGAACATTTCTGTTTTTTTAATCTTTCTATGAAATTTCCCCCATTTCTTGCGCTTTCAGCTATTTTTCAAAATTTTTGTTGTACCTTTTTTTTCTTTAATCCCTTTTGAACCAAGAGTGAGGAATGTTTGGTAAAGTTGTTGTGAAGGCTTCATGGAGCCACAGGTTGAGCACCCCTGGTCTGGAGGACCTGCTGAAGCGTCTCACTCTGAGGAGGAACTTTTGAAAATCCCCCTGAAGGCTCTTCTGACTGACTCCTGGTTCACTGAAGTCTCAATGAGAGGATGAACCAGCTGGCCAGTTAACCAGCTGACCGGTTAACCAGCTGACCAGTTAACCAGCTGACCGGTTAACCAGCTGACCGGTTACCCACCTTGGCGTCGGTCAGCAGGGCTCTGGCCAGACACAGCAGCTGTCTCTGTCCCGCAGAGAAGGACTGTCCCCTGTCCCCCACCTCGGCGTCCAGCCCCCCTGAAGGACACAGAGACATCAGAGACCCCCTGGACTCCACAGAGCCAGGCCTCAACACACCCCCTGCTGGCGGCAGCCGGAATAACGGCTTCACTCGGGGGGTTCCTCACCCATCCTGCTGACCGCCGAGCTCAGGTGACACTGGTCCAGAACCTCCAGCAGCCGGCGGTCCGCCTGCAGCCCGCAGGGGTCCAGGTTCTCCCTGACGGTCCCGCTGAACAGGAAGGGGTCCTGAGGGATGATGGCCAGCCGCGACCTTCAGAGGTCGTAATAACACCTGTTACTACAATGCCGGCACAGGACCGGGGTTCGGTCCGGGCCCCCCCCCCCCCTACCGGAGCTGGTCCAGGCCCACAGTGCTGATGTCCAGCTGGTCCAGGAGGATCTGGCCCCGGTTCAGCTCCACCATGCGGAACAGAGCCAGGAACATGGTGGACTTCCCGGAGCCCGTGCGTCCCACGATGCCCACCTTCTCGCCGGGCCGGACCACCAGGCTCACCCCGTCCAGGGCGTTGGGGAGCCCCTCCCTGTAGGCCAGGACCACGTCCCGGAACTCCAGCCGGCCCTGCTGGGGCCAGGCGGGGGGCAGCTGTGGAGACCGGCGCAGCCGCAGGGGTTAAATGGGGGGGGGGGGGGGGGGGGGGGGGGGCCGGACCGGAGGGGGGCCGGGGGGTCTGACCTGCGGGTGGCGCTGCTGCGGCTCGCTGGGCAGGCTGGTGGAGTACTCCTCCGTCCGCTCCACACTCACCAGCTGCATCTCCGTCTGTGTGAAGCTGAAGATGATGCCCGACAGCAGGGAGGTGATGGAGAGGGCGTACGAGAGGGCGAGCCCCACCAGGCCTGAGAGAGAGAGAGAGAGAGGGGGGGGAGGGAGAGGGAGAGAGAGAGGGAGAGAAAGAGAGGGGGGAGAGAGAGAGGGAGAGGAGAGGGAGTAGAGGGAGAGAGAGAGAGAGGGAGAGAGAGAGGGGGAGAGAGAGAGAGAAAGAAAGAGAGGGAGAGAGAGAGAGAGGAGAGAGAGGGAGAGGAGAGGGAGAGAGAGAGGAGAGAGAGAGAGAGGGGAGAGAGAGAGAAAGAGAGGGAGAGAGAGAGAGAAAGAAAGAGAGGGAGAGAGAGAGAGGGGGGGAGAGAGGGAGAGGGAGAGAGAGAGGGAGGAGAGGGAGAGAGAGAGAAAGAGAGAGAAAGAAAGAGAGGGAGAGAGAGAGAGGGAGAGGGGGAGAGAGAGAGAGAGACAGAGAGAGAGAGAGACACACACACATACACACAGTCAGCCGCCACACGGCGCCTCGCCTCCCCCCGTCGGCCGCCGCTCACCCGGATCCACCGCGTTGAACTGATGCTGCACCACGGCGATGGTGCCGAGGCCCGTCACCACGGCGACGCCGATCAGCTGCAGGCGGATGTCCAGCCACTGCATGGCGGCGGTGCTGAGGAACAGGCAGCGCTGGTTCTGCTCCAGGCGGCGGGCGCTCTCCTCCTCGAACCTGAGAGGGCGGCACCAGGTGAACCCGACGGAGCTCTGGCTCCGCCCCCCCCCCCCGGGCTCCGCCCCCTCACCTGGCGGCGCTGCCGCTGGCCCGCACGGTGGCCAGCCCGGTCAGCGTCTCGGAGAAGTGCGAGTAGACGGGCGACAGCGTGAGGCTGCAGAGGCGCTTGAGCTCGCGGGACGTGTGGCGGTAGAAGCGCTGCGTGCGGTGGTACGCCAGCGCCAGCGGCGCCAGCGGCAGCAGCACCCAGGGCAGCCCCCAGCCCATCACCGCCAGCGCGCCCAGCAGGCTGGCGCCGTTGGCCAGCAGGATGTTGAGGATGAACGGCAGGCTGTCGTCGATGCCGTACAGGTCGGAGGAGAAGCGGTTCAGCACGCGGCCCACCGGCGTGGTGTCGAAGAAGCCCAGCGTGGCCTGGAGCACAGGGAGCGGAGGTCAGGGGCGGGTCAGGGGTCAGGGGTCAGGGTCAGTGCTTCACAGGACGTCTGCTGCCAGGATCAAGAGTCCGCCTGGAGATTCCCCTCGGCTCGTTCAGACTCGCTTCCTGACTCGCCGGGACTCACCTTCAGGACCCGGTCCAGCAGGCGGGTGTGGATGGCGGCGGCGGCGGCGACGACGCCGTAGGCGAAGAGGAAGGCTCGCAGGGCGGTGAAGACGGAGTTGGCCGCTCCCAGGCAGCCGTACACCGTCAGGTAGAACGTGACGTCCGGGTCGGAGCGGTTGGAGAGGAACGCCTGCAGGGGGCGCACCGAAGACCTGGAACAGACCCGGAGGGGAGGACCAGAGCAGACCGGCATGGCTCAGCGTTTAGGGTTCGATAACGCCGCCGCCGTGCAGCAGGTGGCAGCACTGAGTCACCGCAGCGGTTTGAGTAACAAACTGAAAACCTGGATTTTAAAGACGCTGGACCGAAGACGAGTCCAGACCGGGACGTCCGGACTGAAAGAGACGCTTCATGGAGCTGCTTGACCACTGAGGTGAGCTATATATGAAAACGTAGCGCTGCATACCACCTGTGGACCACTAGATGTCGCCACAGAAAATCCTGAAAACTGCTGAAGTGGAACAGGAAACCCTCCATTAATGTTGTGATTCACTGACAGAGAGACACAGCCGTCCTCAAAAAAGACTAAACCGCTAAATCTAAAGTCAAAATGAAGACGTGTGATTCGGAAAACCCGAGCCGAGCAGACCAGACGCTGGAGAGCAGCCGGTTAGCTTTAGCCTCTGAGCTTCAGCAGGGAGCAGACGGACCCGGAACCAGGTCACTTGATATCATCTGCTGCAGGTCTGGAACTGAAGTGTCATATTCTGTACTCTGAAAAACTGGCTTCATGATTTTACTGATGAGTTAAAATCACCTGAAACTTATTAACCTCTAACTGTTCAACGCCACAGAGGAGACGAGCCGGTTTAGTGGATCGATGCAGTAAAAGCTGAAGTGACGTGAGTTTAGACGCGCTCCTCTTTTATTTTGGCGGGGTGCGGCTGGACGTACAGGAGGCCGCCGGTGGAGGAGAGCAGCAGGCGAGGAGAGCTGAACGCCGCCGCCGCCGCCGACTGGTTGGCGTGTGTGACGAGTCGTTCTTTTCAGCGCCGAGATCAGTGAGACAGCCACCAGTCCGACACGTTCTTCGAGGCTGGAACCGAGAACAGGAGGGTGAGGCTGAGGGAGACCGGCAGGGGACCCCCCCCCGGATCCGCCCCGCTGGAGAGAAGGTGCAAACCTTGCATGAGCAGCAGAGCGGTGAGGATGGCGGAGGCCAGGACCCCCCCCACGGCCCCCCAGTAGGTCCGGTACACGCTCCAGGCCAGCGCCCCCGCCTGCTTCTGCTCCTCCCCCGCTCCGTCGGGCCGGCCGTCCTCCGGGCCCAGGCCGGGGATCGAACCGGGCTCCTGCTCCTCGTGCTCCGCTGCACCTGGAGGACGAGTCGGTTTTTACTCCACAGCATGTGGAGAACCGGCGAAACCAGCTGCACACAGAACACGGAGAACAATACTCCCAAACATGAAGGACCAGGACCAGGACCAGGACCAGGAGAACCTGTACTGGTTCTGATGGTTCCTCTACTGAGCATGTACAGAGGAACGTTTACTCCAGCTGTAGTGCTCATGAGCAGGAGCAGCATTTCAGAAAAGCTGCGGTTTCCCTCATTTCCACAGAGACCGAGTCGAAGCGTGACCAAAAAGTTCCACCGAGGGAGCCATTTTGAAAAGTTGCTGTGAGCACTGTTGTCATGGAAACGGAGTCCCAAACATACCAAACGTTTTGTGTTTCCCTGGAGAGCATCAGCGTGAGCTCAGCCTCGTTCTGACTGTTTTAAACGCTGTAGATTTAATATGGACTCTCAGAGCAGGCAGATCCTGGGACGCCTCCCTGTGGCCTCTGAAGGGACCCCAGACCTCATGTTGAGGACCTCTGGCCTGTCACAGTCTGCCTGCTGAGAGGTTTTCAAAGTTTTGGAGGATGAAACACTTCTCAGGAGACGCCGTATCAGTTTCCATGGTTACGCTGATGACACTCAGCTGTTCGTCAGTTTCCATGGTTACGCTCACGGCGGTGATGAGGAGGACGTACCTTCCTCCTTCCTGTGGTTCTCGTTCTTGGACTTCTTGGGCGCCGCCTCCACCAGAGGAAGGATTTCCGCCGGCGAACCTGCAGGAGACGACCCAGTTGGAACCTGAACCCGTCCGGTTCTGACGGGGTGACCGGGCGCAGGGCGGCTCCCCTCTCCTCACCGGTCCTGACGATGGTTCCGTCGTCGACCAGGACCACCATGTCGGCGCGGTGCGCCAGCTCGATGCGGTGGGTGCAGAGGATGCGGGTCTTCCCCCGCAGCAGGTCCAGGATGCAGCGCCGCATCAGGTGCTCGGCCACGTCCGAGTCCACGGCCGCCAGCGGGTCGTCCAGCAGGTACAGCGGCTTGTCCTGCGGTCCGGAGACAGAGAGGACACCGTTTCTGTCTCGGCCTGAAGGACGTTCCACACCTGGCTCCGTGCCAGAAGGACTGAGGGTTCTAAAAGAAACAGCTGGGCTCCAGATTCATCTCCCGCTGGTGTGACAACGGAACCGAGCCGTGGACCGAGCCGTGGACCGAGCAGAGAAGAAGTGGACCGGACGGTGGACCAAGTGGTGGACTGAGCAGAGAACCGAGCGGTGGACAAGCGGTGGACCGAGCAGAGAATCGAGCGGTGGACGAGCGGTGGGCTGACCATGTACGCGGCTCTGGCCAGCGCCAGCCGGGCCTTCTGTCCTCCACTCAGCGTCACTCCGTTCTCCCCCACCTCCGTCCGGTCGCCGTCCGGCAGAACCTGCAGGCAGAGGACGTGCAGAGGGAGGGGTTTATTCAGGAAGGTGTGTGTTGTGACGGAACATGCGTGTGTGTGTGTGTGTGTGTGTGTGTTCTTACAACACGTACGTGTGTGTGTGTGTGTGTGTGTGTGTGTGTGTGTGTGTGTGTTCTGGTGGAACGTGTTCCTACGCTGAGGTCGTCTGCGAGCGCGCAGGCCTGGATCACGGCCTGGTAGAACGCGGCGTCGTACTCCCTCCCGAACAGGATGTTCTCTCGGACGGAGGCGTGCTGGATCCAGGGTTCCTGGGAGGCCAGGCCGACGCCCCGGTCCCGGTCCGCCACGTAGAGAACGCCGCTGGTCCTGAGGAGCAGACGGAACCGTGATCTGCGTTCTGCTGGGAATCAGCCCAAGAACATCGGATCGCTCTGACTGGAAACTGATCTGCCTTCAGAGACGTTCTGCGTGAGGCTGATTCTCAAACCGTGGTTGGTGTTCCCACCGGGGGTCCATGAGAACCCTCTGGTGGCCAGAAATACCTTCTGGTTCTGAACACAAATTTGACTGAAACCAGGAGAGAACTCACAGCTGGTCTGATAGATTTGGGTTTTAAGAGATGGGTAAATGACGGTGTTAGTAAACGACATCATCTGATTGAAAACGGTACTTCGAAATCCTTTGAGCAACTTAGAGGAGTTTCATCTTCCCACCTGCGACTTTTTTCAGGAATCTCCAATTAAGGAACTTTTTAACGAAGTATAAAGATTAAGAAAAGGTTTCTCATCCTTAGAGGAGCTATCCATTAAAATTCAACAAGGATTTAGACTTCCTAAAGCAATCAGCCAGTTCTATAAATTGTTGTTAAGTTTTAATTCTAATAATACAACACATAATAAGAGGAGGCAGGAGGATGAAACCCACACTGTAAATCTGTTCGGAGGCACATTCTGTGACCTGTTCCAGTTTGTGGAGAGAGTACAGACGGAAAATTATCAGAACTTTCAAGGCCCCTGAAATTCCTGCCTAAAAAAATCTGGGAAATCCTGACACCTGCTGGCAAAGCTGTGGTACTGACAAAGACACTCACACCCACATCTTCTGGACATGTCCAAATCTGAAACTGTTTTGGGACGATGTTTTCTCCGCCATCGGCGTGGTTCCTGAACGGACGTTCTCTAAGGCCTTCGTCTCGCAGTCTGGGAGCAAAAGCCAAACGACTTTGACGGGAACAGTAGGAAATATCTTCTGCTAATTCTACTGACTGCTGCTCTGAGGCGCCCCCCCACTGTGAGGTTAGAAGTGGACCCGCCCAGCTCCTCCATGTGGCTTGACGGAGTTACAGAAGTCTACAGGATGGAGGAAATGACTTCCTCGTTGAGAATATGAGACCTGTTAATGAAGACACGGAGTCTATACATGCCCTGTTATTTCAGAACTTAATGTATGTGAATATTTAATGATTATTTTGTTTCCATATTAACACTGAAGTCCCTGTAAGAGCATTAGCAAAGTTAAAACAAAATCAAAATTAAGTTCTAAAAAAAAAACACAGCGGAGAACCGGAGGCGCTGAGTTACCTGCTGAGTTCTCCTGTGATGGCGGCCAGCAAGGAGCTCTTCCCAGAACCCACCTTCCCCACCAGAACCACCAGAGAGCCCTGGAACCCAGACACTGTTACTGCTCTGACCCCCCCCAGGCCCAACACCCCCCCGCCCACACCCCAACACCACCACCACCACCCCCCAAAACCACCCAGAACCACCCCCCCTCCTCCACACCCAGAACCACCAGAGAGCCCTGGAACCCAGACACTGTTACTGCTCTGACCCCACCCTGGTTATTCCCAGAGGGAGGGGCTATGAGAGGGAGGGGCTATTCCCCCTCATGACATCACAGAGGGAAACTGGCGGAGCCCCCACTGCAGTGAGAACAACCCCACCACGACCTTTGACCTTCCGTGCCGTGGCTGACCTGAGTGTGAGGCGTTACCTTGGCAACGTGCAGATTGACGCCGTGCAGCAGCAGAGCCCCCCCTCCGCCGGGCCCCTCCCGGGAGAAGGACGCCTGGCTCAACAGCACGGCGGTGCGCTCGTCCCCCGGAGGCCCTGAGGGAGGGAACGCAGAGCGTTAACGCGTTACCGGCACGCGGGCCGCGGTCCGACTCCCCGCCGGTCCCACCCGGGTCCTACCCGGGCCGTAGTGGGCCTGCAGGTCCCGGCTGGGGAGGCTGAAGAAGCGCTGGATCCGCTCCAGAGACACCTTGGCCTCCAGGACGCCGTTCAGGACCCAGGGGAAGCTGTTGAGGGGGATGATCAGCATCCCCACCAGGGCCAGGGTGGTGAAGACCTGCACACACACAGACAGACACACACACACTCTGAGTCATTCAGTGACCGCTGGAGCAGAGCCGTGAGGCGGCGGCGCATGCTGCCCTCTCCTCGGGGCGGAGCCGTACCTTGGCGGCGGTCAGCTGGTGTCCCAGCAGGACGTACGTGACGAAGGTGAGGATGCAGATGAGCACGGGCAGCGCGGCCCAGGTGTACACGCACAGGGCGTCCAGGTACTTGACGGCCTTGAGGTGGGAAAGCTCCCGGCGCCGGCACTCCGCCACCTTGCGGGCGAAGTGAGCCTCCCAGCTGTAGAACTTGATGACTCGGATCCCGAAGAGGATTTCTGTCATCAGCTGGAAAACACCAGATTACAGCAACGTCTGAGCCCGTCCAGGCGGCGGCGCCAGGCCAGTGGGACCAGGCAGCAGCGCCAGGCCAGCGGCGCCAGGCAGCGGCGCTAGGCCAGCGGCGCCAGGCAGCGGCGCCAGGCAGCGGCGCCATGCCAGGGGCGCCAGGCTGTGGCGCCAGACCAGTGGCGGCAGGTGGCGGCGCCAGGCGGGGGCAAACGGCAGGACATTAATGTTCTTCATAGTGGCACCTGTCGAGGGGCGGGACCAGTCAGGTAGCTGCTGAACGGTGGGTCAGGGTGAACCCTAACGGGTCAAGGTGAACCCCAATGGGTCAGTGTTATGTTGAACCCTAACCGGTCAGGGTCAGGGACAACAGTAACTGGTCAGGGTGAACCCTAACAGGTCGGGGTCAATCCTAACGGTGCAGGGTCAGGGTGAACCCTAACAGGTCGGGGTCAATCCTAACGGGGCAGGGCCAGGATGAACCCTAATGGGTCGGGGTCAGAGGTCGAGTAAACCCTGATCCGAACTACAGGACAACCAGTGGTGGGACAAGGGTCCTTAGGGGCTCCAAGCAAGAAAGTCATCGGGCCCCCATCTATCCGTGCACACCGAAAAATAGTTTTCTTTGCACACAGTTTGGACCTCGCGGCGCCCCCTAAAAGCCGGGCCCAGGAAAATGCCTGGTTAGCCTGCTGGCACGCCGCGCCTCTGAGGACGACCCTGTGAACAAAGCGCCCGGAGACACCGTCCCTCTCACCTTGACGCGGCTGTCCTTGCAGCGCAGCATGTGCTTGTTGTTGCTGACGATTCGAGAAGCCAGGAACTTGTTGAACGGCACCAGGAGCAGCGCCACGGCCAGCCCGCCCAGGAAGGCCACGCCCACCTGCAGGTACAGCAGGTACAGCGTGACGGCGAAGCGGAAGGGCAGGCTCCACAGCTCGTGGAAGCTGTTGAAGAAGTTGACCACGCGGTCGGTGTCGGCGCTCATCAGGTTGACCGCCTCGCCCAGCGAGCAGCCGGCCAGGCCGCCGCCGCCGCCGCCGCCGCGCAGCCGCAGCGCCTTGCCGTAGATGGCCGACACCAGGGCGGCGCGCGCCGACAGCGCCACCTTGGACACCTCGAAGACGAAGACGTTCCTGAGGACGGAGCAGAGCAGCGTGGAGGCGAAGAGCCCCAGGGCGCAGCAGACCCCCCTGCTGGCGGGCGCCGCCCCCTCCTCCATGTAGCTCACCAGGCCGTTGAGCAGCAGCGGCCCGGCGAAGCTGGACAGGTTGACGGTGGCCTTCAGCGCTCCCAGGACGTAGTACCGCCGGCCGAACGCCGTGTGGAGCACCCGCAGCAGCCCCACCTCCCCGTCCGGCTCCGTGGCCCCGCCCACCTCCGGGGACCCGGGGCTCCGCCCCCCGCAGGCCTCCCAGCACTGCTCGAAGTACGAGCGCACGGCGGCGGTGCGGAGCTTGCGCGGCAGGTGGTACACCTGGTCCGGCCGGTCCAGCTCGCCACGCCGGCCGCGGCGCAGCAGCGGCGACAGCCACAGGTAGAAGAGGCGCGACGCGCAGCCGCTGCCGTCCTCCGCCACCACCTCCCCCGTGTCGGGGGCGGAGCTCCAGGGCAGCGGCGGCGGCGAGTCGTCCGCGGCGTTGATGTGCAGCGTGTAACCGGCGTCGCCGACGCAGGGAAACGCAAACGCCAGGAGGTAGAGGAGGAGGAGCGGCGCCCGCGCCGCGGCCAGCACGAAGCGCGCCAGGCTCAGAGGCTCGGCGGGATTCAAACACGGCTCCGTCTCACAGTGAAGCATCAGGGTGACGACCAGGTGCGGTGCGGACAGCAGCACCAGCAGGGGCAGTGGGGGCGGGCCCCGGCCCCACCGCCACGCCGTCCTCCGCAGTGCCGCCACGGCGCCGGCGTGCAGCAGCCAGGCCAGCACGCCGGCGCCGTCGCACAGCAGCAGCAGGAACACGTCGGGCCGCCGCAGGACGCCCGCCAGCGCCACGTCCGCCGCCAGCAGGGCGGCGAGCAGCAGGGCCGACAGCAGCCGGAGGGTCCAGGAGCAAGGGGGCGGAGCCTGCTGGGGGCCGCACCTGACGGGGGAGGACACACACACACACACACACACACACACACACACACACACACACACACACACACACACACACACACACACACACACACAGTGAGCCTTGTTTTCAGCGTTTCTGTTTCCATGGAAACACAGACGTTTTCTAAATCTCGCCTTATCGATGTAAAACTTTACTGAGTTGAAAACAAAAACGATGAGATCAGACTTTAGAGCCAGACGTGTTCAACGAACACACTGTGGTTTAAATGGGGTCCAGGTCTGACCCCGGTCTGACCCCGGTGGCGTACCTGGCCATGCCCAGGTAGCAGGCGCTGCAGACCGCCATGGCGGCGTGCGGCAGAGCTCCGAGGACCAGCTGGTTGAAGCAGGGGCTGAAGTTTCCGTCCTGCCACAGAGGAAGAGGACGGTCCTGGTCTGTGTGACAGAGACCTGCCAGCAGCGCCGCCGGCCCAGAGCCCCCCGTCCCCGTCCCCGCCCCGACCCCGGACGCCATGCTGGACGGGATCTGAGGACCAGAGACGCCAGGGAGATCAGGAGGCGCCCAGCGTTTCCTGGAGTGGAGGAGGAACATTCACACACAGCAGGGACATCAGACTCCCACGGTCCGGACCGGTCCAGTCCAGTCCGGTCCAGTCGGGTCCGGTCCGGTCCAGTCCAGTCGGGTCCGGTCGGGTCCGGTCCAGTCCAGTCCGGTCCAGTCCAGTCGGGTCCGGGCTGAGCTGAACTGAGACAGTTCTGTTGCCACTACAGGTTGAAACGTTCCATCAGGTTCCTGTGTTAAAAACAAACATCTATATTCCTCCCAAGCTGAACAATGAGCAGTGATCTCAACATGAAGCAGATCTTAATCATGAAAAATGCAGCAAGAAGGTTCAAAACCTGGAAAACTGGTGTTTTCACAAAGTCATGCTGACATCCCGGCTTCAGGCCTCATGTTTACCCAGCAGGGACAAGAGGATCGATTCTCCAGAAAAATAAACAGGATTGTTGGAGCCGAGGACGTCCGTCCGGCCGACTCCGCCCGGTTCTTTGATTCTGTGCTTGATATGAAAAATTCCAAAATGCCTGACTTCAGATTGTTACCATTTATTTAAGTATAGCCTGATGTAATGCTCAGCTGGACCTTACAGGGAAAAACACGCAGTATTTCACCCTGAAAGGATCCTGATGGTTCATGAAACAGAGCTTTTATTCCATGTTCTTCTGGGCGGGGCCTGCACCGACAGAGAGGCTGGACTTTGTTCGCTATTGGACAGTTTGGTGTTGATGTGAGCTGAGAACCAAGAGCTGACATCCTGATCCAAGATGTTTGAGATACTATGTGTGAGTGTTGGTGTCTCCGGAACATGTGGGTGTGTTTACACTTTAGCAGAACATCTGAGAAACTGTGGTGTACTTGTCTCAGGATCAAGTGATGTGCTGTTAATACAGCTGTTAATACAGCTGTTCCCTTTACTTCATCATGGCAGCGGTGCTAATTGAAATATATAACCAACAGGATAAAAGAAAGACTTTCAGTGTCTGAAATGTATCATCGAAAAACACGCACACGCACGCGCGCACACGAATCCCCCCCCCACCACCACCACCACCACCACCACCACCACCACCACCACACACAAACACACACACACACACACACACTTTATTAAAACTAGAGCTCTTTGGAGCCTGGTGCCTGAACACACACTGACACATGTAAACAAACGTCGCTAACCTGCTGCTTCTCCACACAAACGGCGGGCACTTCACCTGTTTTTATTGGTCACGGCGTGGAGGACATGTGCACGAGCTGAACGAAGCACCGGAGGGTTACGGCCGCCTTTAAAACGCCGTTAAGGTCGAGAATACCACATAAAAAAAGGACGAGAAAGCCTCAGATGTTGCCGGCTTCTAGACAGCAGCAGCAGTCGCGGAGTGATGACGTGGCAAATCAGACCGCCTTACTGTCCACAGACGTCATTGACGCTGCTGTGTGCCTGCTGGCGGCCATCTTGGAGGGGGACCTCGCCTCCACAGCACTTTGAGGAATGATAAGTTTCACCACAGAAGTGATCATAAATCCATCAGTGCTCAACTTCTGTTCTAGTTTATCATAAATATCAGATATAGAGGACATGCAGACATAAACGGAGTGAAATGAATTCATAAACTGTTCAAGCTGATTGAGATTTTTATTGAGAGAATTGGTGTTAGGATATTGTAGTTGATTGTTATTGATATTATGATTGTATGATTCTGATCATCATTGTTACATTACATTGTTATATCTATTATTATCACAATTATTATAATTAAAATTGTTCTTATATTTAAATTTTATAATCACTATTATGATTATCTTTTCTATCATTATCTTTTAATTGTCACAGTATTGCTGTTGCCATATTAATTATTATACTAGATTTTATTTTGATTCTTACTGAGTTTCAGCATGATAAATACCATAAACAGTAAAGCCTTGGACGCAACATCTGTCTCATTAAAACCATATCTACAAACTGCTACAAAATATTAGAACCATAAAATACTGGTTTATTGATGAATTGATGCTGGCCATGTTGTCCAGCATCCAGATGTTAAACAGAACAAAGTGTTGTTACACTGCTCTCCACGTGCACACCTGCTCTCCATGTGCACTCCAGTGAGAACCTGGCAGTCTGTACTCTCCTTCCAACTCACTTTCTCAGCTCTGCACGTCTTTAAATTCCCTCTGCAGCAGTAAAATAAGACCGTGAAGCTGATATCTGTAGAATTCTGACCAGTTTAAAGGTAAAATCAGGATAATTTCCAATAGACTGTTTGAAGCACTTTACCAATCATTTCAAAAGTTAAATGGTATTGGTTGGTCATCATCTGATAGATGTAGCATAAAAAAAAATCTAAGAACAAAGTGGAACCTATCACATAAATATGGCTGCAACTAACAGCAACTTTTACTGTTATATTACAATTTGGCTTTAAGGCTTTGAAAATACATAAAATTTTATATTATTAAATGCAATACCCCAAAAGCTAAAGTTACTCTCTGTATGTAACTTTATTCTATTGGAAGAAGAAAAGAAAACACTTTGTGAAAGTCAGTTCTTAAAGGTTGGGGACACGGAGGAGAGCCGTCACTGAGGGTTGACCGATTTATTGAGGATCTCTACTGTAGAAAAGCAGCAAACTGTGATGAAGCACCTTCATACAAAACGAAGTGCTGGTTGTTTCAGTTCTCCAGATGGACACACACACACGGGAACCGGCTGGCGAACGTGTGACTGCAGGAGAACCCTCTTTCCTTCGGGAACTCTGGACCCGGGCGTTCAGTCGGTGCTCATGACGTTAGCAGGAACATCAGTTGAAAAGCATCTTCTGTTTTAACAAATCCTCTTACCTGCAACTCGACGTGGAAAACATCTGGAAGTACTGGAGCAGCTCTGCAGCTCGTAAACAAAGCAGGAATGACGCCATTCAGTGTCCCATTCAGTTTTATTCCTTTCACGCTGTACAAAGTCTGTTTCCTCCCAGGCCGACAGCGGAGCGGCACAGCCGATCTGCTTCCTGTGTGCAGCGTCTGACGGTTACTGTCTGGACGACACACACACACACCGTGTGGTGCGTCCGACGGTTACTGTCTGGACGACACACACACCGTGTGCAGCGTCCGACGGTTACTGTCTGGACGACACACACACCGTGTGGAGCGTCCGACGGTTACTGTCTGGACGACACACACACACCGTGTGGAGCGTCCGACGGTTACTGTCTGGACGACACACACACACCGTGTGGAGCGTCCGACGGTTACTGTCTGGACGACACACACACACCGTGTGGAGCGTCCGACGGTTACTGTCTGGACGACACACACACCGTGTGCAGCGTCCGACGGTTACTGTCTGGACGACACACACACCGTGTGGAGCGTCCGACGGTTACTGTCTGGACGACACACACACACCGTGTGGAGCGTCCGACGGTTACTGTCTGGACGACACACACACACCGTGTGGAGCGTCCGACGGTTACTGTCTGGACGACACACACACACCGTGTGGAGCGTCCGACGGTTACTGTCTGGACGACACACACTGAATTTACCGACAGAAACAGTGATGTGAGGCGATCCGTCTGCCGTCACTCTTTAACAAGAAAACAGCAACCCGGGGACTCAGTCATCGGTCAGGGACTCGTCAGGGACTCAAGTCCTCAGTTTGGGACTGGGTCAGGGACTCAGTCGGGAACTTTGGTCAGGGGTCAAGGACGAGGTTGGTAGGCGACTAGGTCGTCATTGGTCGGGGACTCGTCAGGGACTCAAATCATTGATCAGGAACTCAGTCAGGAACTCAAGTCATCAGTTGGGGACTCGGTCAGACACTTGGTCGGTCAGGGACTCCTCCAAGGACTCGGCCGGGGACTTGGTCAGGGGCCAAGGTCGAGGTTGTTAGGAGACTAGGTCAGGGACTCAGTCATCGGTCGGGGACTCATCAGGGACTCAAGTCATCAGTTTGGGACTTGGTCAGCGGCCAAGGACGAGGTTGGTAGGTGACTGGGTCAGGGACTCAGTCAGGAACTCAAGTCATCAGTTGGGGACTCGGCCAGGCACTTGGTCGGGCAGGGACTCCTCCAAGGACTCAGCCGGGGACTTGGTCAGAGGCCAAGAACAACGTTGGCAGGAGACTTGGTCAGGGACTCGGTCATTGGTCGAGGACTTGTCAGGGACTCAAGTCATCGGTTGGGGACTCTGTCAGGCACTCGGTCAGTCAGGGACTCGGTTGGTAGGGGACTGGGTCCAGTCTGTAAAGCAATTTGAAGAACTCTTCTCAAAGTGCTTAAAAATGAGTCGGACTCGGTTTATCTGGTTAATAAAACACAGTTTGTGAAAACGGGACGTCTGACGGTTTGATTCACTCCACAACGTCTCGTTGAGTTTTTCTGAGCAACTCCAACAAACCAGACTAGTGGAGAAGCTCCAGACGTGGACCAGGAGATCCATGTGATGGTTTCCAGTGATGAACCCAGTCCAGAGGAGTTCAGTCGGCTCAAGGACCGGATCAAGTCTCTGAACGATCCTCTTCCTACATCTCCAGATGTGATTGTCGAATCAAACCCTGGCGTTCGGTGGTTCTTCTGGACATGTTTTTAAAAAGCGCCCCCCCCCCCCCCCCCCCCCCCCCAGACAGCCAGACCCGCCCCGATCACTGCCACACCTGTTCCCAGTCCAGAAACACTGAACCGACAAACGTGGAAGAAAAGAAGGAAACAGGAAGGAGGGAAACACCAGCGCTAACCTGACAGCAAGGTAGCTAGCTAGCTAGCTGTCATCGTACCTGCAGCAGCTCGCTAACGTCTGAACCAGCCCACTGAGGACAAACCATCCTGCGGCCTGTGGTGTTCCACAAGGCTCCGTTCTTGGTCCTCCTGGTTCTCTGGCCCCCGATGCCTTTTCTTTAGAATCTGACGTTAAGGCACAGTGACGTTTGGTCCTGTATCCCCCCCCCCCGCCCCATGGCCCGCCTGGCGGACGTACCGGTAACGCTGGGGTTTCCTGGCAAATATTCTGTGACAATTTTATGTAAAAAATGTTATAAAGACTTTATTTATATTACATAATTTAGTAGCGCACTTTAAAAAGGTTTTTGTAAACTTTGAAAGGTCTTTAAAAGAATTCGCCGAGGGCCTTTAGGGGGAAACAGGGTTTAAACTTCAATTAGAGAGAAAAAAGGATGAGTAGCAGACGTCCTGGAGTCTCAACGATTTGGCGTATTTTCCTCCTCAGGAGAAGTTCATAAATAAAGAAGCGCGCGCGTGTGTGTGTGTGTGTGTGTGTGTGTGTGTGTGTGTGTGTGTGTGTGTGTGTGTGTGTGTAGTCTGGCCGAGTTGCTGGTTCTCACTTTCAGACCAGCAGAACAGAACAGGAACTATTATTACTGAGTTGAGTCCAGCAGGGAGCGCTCCGCCGTGCGCCACAGCCCGCGGCGTCCGGCCGAGTGGGCAGGGCCTCTGCCGAGTGGGCGGGGCCTCCGCTCCCGGCGCCCCCCGGTACTGTCTGGGTTCCTCCGGTTCCACGGTTCTCCTGGGAGAGTCTGTGTGTATGGAACGCGGCCGGACGGCGGCTCACAGGTTCTTGGTGTTGATGTGAGTCTTGTAGTGCTTGGTCAGGTGGTCGCTGCGCATGAAGCGCTTCTGACACTGGCTGCACTCGAAGCGCTTGTCTCCTGGGGGGTGAGGGGGTGGGGTGGGGGGGGGGGCAGAGAGATGAGAGGCTGAAACAAGGCTTAACAGATAAACACATGGCAGTGACACCACAAACGCTGAGAGCCACGTCCTCCCTGCAGCACCTCAACAAAATCTTAACAAACTTTAAAGCCCAATAAAATAAAGACTAAACAGGAAACCCGATCAGTCCGGTCGCGGGCCCAAGGGGTGCTTGCGCTGGAATCACAGACCTCCTTAATACAATGGATAGACGTCTCGTGACGCCACCCATAGCGCGACGAAATCCCGTTCTGAAGAGTCCAGCAGGACGTCTTCATGTTGAACATTTGAAACCGGATGTAAATGTGATTGGTCCAGCCCGTCACGTGACCGCATCACCGCTGTGATAGGGCGATTTATGCAAAACTTTAACTCGTAATATAAAATCAACAGACCGGTTATGTGAAAACCAGTCTGGTGAAGCAGCACGGCTGTAGAAACTACTGACAGGGACCAAAAGATGTTCTGGAACTGGGCGCGTTATGTTTATTTTCAATCTGAAAATCTTCATTTTCGAATGTGTTCCAATGAGACTTTGCCTCGTAAACCAGCCCCGCCCACTCCTCATCCAGTTCGGATTTTGGAGCTGGGCTCAGTCTGGGTTGGAGCCCATAGAAAAGGATTTGATTCGGTCGTGAAACGGCCGAGCCAATCAGCGTTTTCGCTTTTTGTTTTAAAATTTTTTAGGCGAATTCTGGTGGCTAAACCGAGACTGGGGCTCTTTTTGAAACCAGCATCATCGCCCCCTGCAGGAATTTCACCGGAACTACAGGTTTTTTGCACTTCCTGCATTATCTTCATGTTTCATGAACGGAGCTTGGCCCTGGGTTGAAATTCAGTCACGGACCAGACTGGACGGTTCGGCGGGCTGGATTCGGCCCACGGGCCGCCAGTTGATGATCACTGCTGTAGATTCTGTCTGTGCCTAGTCCATATGTTGTGTATTTGATGCATTCATTTTTCAGTTCAATAAAATCAATCCAAGTCAACGGAAGTCACGAGACGTCACCAAAATCACACGTTCCCCTGAAAAACTTGCAGAAAATGTTACTTTATCAAATCGTATCGAATCGTATTGGATCATATCATTGGCCAAAAATCGTGATATATATCGTATCGTCAGCTGAATATTGCGTATCGTATCATATCGGCAAATACGTAAGTGTATCGCCTACAACAGAGTGAGGACATTTCAGCCGGTCCTCACTTTTCTCCAGACCTTTTTGAGGGTTAAGACTTGATTTTTGGGTTGAGGTTAGAATCAGGCTTCGGTCGGGTTTATGGTCTGGGTTAAGGTCAGGGCAAGGGGGTGGGAAATGCTTTATGTCAATGAGTGTCCTGACAACCATGGAAGTACAAACGTGTGTGTGTGTGTGTGTGTGTGTGTGTGTGTGTGCACGTGCTGCACCTGTGTGTGTGCGTGCGTGCCGCTGCAGCTCGTCGCTGCGTGTGAACCTCTTGCCGCAGAAGACCCAGTTGCAGACGAAGGGCCGCTCGCCGGTGTGCAGCCGGACGTGAGCCCGGAGCAGAGACGTCTTCCGGAAGGTCTTCTCACAGCCGGGGACGTGGCAGATGTGTTTCCTCTTCCCCACCTCGCCGGGCCTGAGCGCACGCACACGCACACACACACACACACACACACGTGCACAGAGTGAGCCTCCTGTGCCTGAGGAGGCGTGGCCTCGAGGAGGCGTGGCCCCACCTCTTGTCGGTGTCCTTGCAGTTGGGGCACGTGCACGCCATGCGGCGCTTCTTCTCTGCCCCCGGCTGGCCGGGCAGCTCCAGGGTCAGCGTGTGGTCCACGTGGAGGGAGGGGGGGCCCTGCGCCGAGGCCAGCTGGAGGCCCCCGCCCTGCATCGTCTGCACCGTCAGGTGCTGCTGGCCTGACACACACACACACACAATGTGACAAAGCAGCGCGATCACAGAACCTTCCGTAGCGTTCACTCTGTGTGCCGCAGCTCTGCGCTGACACACGGACACGTCAGTGGTTTCACATCGGGAAGCGGCTCACCTCCGGCGTTGGTGATGGTCACCGGGACGCCCTGGACCTGGACGCCGTTGATGCTGATGGTCTGCACCGCCTGCGTCGCCGAGGACAGCGGCGACGTGTTCAGCGCGATCATCCCCCCCGCCGGGGCGATTTTGGCCAGGGTTCGCTCCTTCCTGCCGCCCGCCGGCGGCTTCTTGGCGGCGAGCGGAGACGGCGCGGCGGGCGAGGCGACGGACGCCACCGAGGTGACGGGCGTGGCGGCGGCGGAGTCCTGGATCTGGACCGTCTGCCACTCGCCGGACGCCGTTTTAAAGAGGAGCTGCAGAGAGGAGACGAGAACGGCAAATCAGGCTGGAGGTCAAAGGTCACACAGAGTTGAGCTTCACCTCCATGAGGCTTTAGCAGAAAGTCTGCGCCGACGGGCCAGGAGGGGGCGCTGCAGCTGAGTCTTCCTGGTGGGAGGGTTTACCTGTGTGGGGGACGCCTCTGTGGACGTGACCTGCAGGCCGGAGGACGCCGGCGGTCTCTGTGGGACGGGCGGCAGCGTGGCCGAGGCGGCCTGCACCACCTTCAGGGCCTGCTGAGGGATCTGGACCACCTGGGGGTCCGGCTTGGACTGGACCAGCTGGACCTGCTGCACCACGGCGGGCTGGCCCGGACTCTGCACGATCAGCAGGTTGTTCCCCGCCTGCAGACACACACACGCACACACACAGGAAGTGAGTTTACTCAGAGTACCTTTAGGTACAGATCCAGACGGACGACTGAAGGCTGGAGAGAAAAGCTCCGGTCTGAACATGTTTCTACCTGGATGATGTTTACCTGGATGATGTTGTCTCCGGTCTCGATCAGGAAGGTCTCCATCTGTTCCGGCGGTGGAGAAGCCGCCTGCGCAGGCGGCGGCGGTTGAGGCTCCGCGGCCAGCACCACCCTCTTCTTCCTTCCCCGTCGGCTCTTCCCGGGAGTGGGCGGGGCGGCGGCGGTTTCCGTGACGATCTGAGCGCCGCCCACCTCGCCGGTGGCCACGTTGAGGGGCAGCGTGAGCCCCCCTGGCAGCTGCACCACGTTGGCGGCGGCGCTGCTGGCCTTGTGCATCTTGAGCGAGGGCTTGATGGCCACCGTCTTCTGCGGGGTGATGGGAGCGGCGGCCGCCGTCGGCGCCGGCACGGTCATGGGAGCGGTGATGATGGCCTGGTTGGTTCCGGGTATGAGCTGGATCTGCCCCCCCTGGGGCATCACCTGGATGGTCTGGGCGCCCTGGATCTGCGGGACCACCTGGTACTGGAAGTTGGGCGGGGCGGCGCCGCCGCGGGCGGGGCTCTGCTGGATGGTGAGGACGATGGGGCTGCCGGGCGCCGCGGAGCCCAGGCCGGCCGGGAGCTGGATCACATTGCCCTTGGCCGACAGGAAGCCCAGGTTCTTGGGGGGGGCGGGAGCGATGGGGGCCGGCTTGATGGGGAGGAGCCGGCGGGGCTGCGGCTGAGCCGGCGGGGAGGCGGCCGGAGCCTGGGCCGCCGGAGGACCGATCTTACTGCAGGTGGCGGCCAGGAGGGCCAGGGGGGAAGGCTGAGTGTCCTGGAGGGAGAACCCAGCGTCAGAGAACCAGGAGAGGAACAGGAGAGAACCAGGAGAGAACCAGGAGAGGAACAGGAGAGAACCAGGAGAGAACCAGGAGAGGAACAGGAGAGAACCAGGAGAGAACCAGGAGAGGAACAGGAGAGAACCAGGAGAGAACCAGGAGAGACCCAGGAGAGAACCAGGAGAGAACCAGGAGAGACCCAGGAGAGAACCAGGAGAGAACCAGGAGAGGAACAGGAGAGGAACAGGAGAGAACCAGGAGAGAACCAGGAGAGGAACAGGAGAGAACCAGGAGAGAACCAGGAGAGGAACAGGAGAGAACCAGGAGAGAACCAGGAGAGACCCAGGAGAGGAACAGGAGAGAACCAGGAGAGAACCAGGAGAGAACCAGGAGAGGAACAGGAGAGAACCAGGAGAGAACCAGGAGAGAACCAGGAGAGGAACAGGAGAGGAACAGGAGAGAACCAGGAGAGGAACAGGAGAGGAACAGGAGAGGAACAGGAGAGAACCAGGAGAGAACCAGGAGAGAACCAGAAGAGGAACAGGAGAGAACCAGGAGAGAACCAGGAGAGAACCAGGAGAGGAACAGGAGAGAACCAGGAGAGAACCAGGAGAGAACCAGGAGAGAACCAGGAGAGAGGGGAACCAGGAAAGTCTGACAGCGTAATGTGTTTGTTGTTTTTGTTCTTTTAATGTTAACTTTGCTGGCAGTGAAATAGTGTGACGGCATTGAGCCCAACTCCAGTTTAAGACGGAGCTGGAACCCTGAGCAGTGAGAACAGAGAGAACACTGGCCACGTTTACACGAACCCAAAAATCCTCCCTATCATCGGACTGGAGGGAAGCGGACTGTAAATTTGCGCGTCACTCGGACTGGATTTCGGATCTGATTGTTCGAAGTCGTCTACGCCGAACAATAATCCGCTCTGTGTCTCATATAAACAGCGGAGCGAATTAAACGTTGGATTATTGGTTTCGCGCATGCGTTCCCTCGTATGTAGTGACGTGATGACGTGACAGGACACAGCAAACAGGAAGTAGGAAGTAGGAAACAGGAAAGTCAAAAGCAAGCAGAAGAACTCAGCAGTGGTTGAGAAGCACTTTTTAAAATAATAATCCAGAGAGAACAAACACGGGAGAGGAGAGATGGAGGCAGCTGTTGAAAGACCTCAGTGGTAGACTACCAGCGGACCGCTGCCCGGTGTTATGGATTAACTGGTTCCCATGGTAACGAGTGATGGATTCCTGTAAACTCATGCTGGAAACAGCAGATGTTAAAAAACGACTCACAAAAGACTCTAAACTGATAAATTCACTGAAACCGTAGAAAATTGACGTTCGCTAGAAACACTACAGGTTTCAGTTGGTCTTTCAACATCTGCTGGTCACCAGTTAACAAGGACACCAGTTAATCTGAAACACCAGCGGGCGGAGAGGAGCCCCGAGACAACGGGACGTTGCGCTCGGCGGGGGGGGGGGGGCTCCGGCTGGGGGAGGAGCTCTCTGAGCAGCGTCTCAGGGAGACGCTGGAACTTTATTGATCAGAGATCCAGCAGATTAAAACACTGCTCAGCGCTGAGGACCGCTGGCTGCAGAGCTAAAGACCTTCACCAGGTCGCTTCACCAGGACCCGGGGGCACCAGGACCCTGGAGAACCAGGACTGATGGTGGATCTTTGTCTGCCGTCCATGGACACAAATACTTTTAATACGACTGTTTTCAATCGGATTGAAAAAACACCATGTAAACTGGGCGGGTGTGAACAGTGTGATCTGATCGGTGTGGGCAGTGTGTGAGCAGTGTGAACGGTGTGAGCGGTGTGTGTTGGTCCTCCAGAGCTGGCAGGCTGTCACTCACTTGAGCAGAGGCGGTGGAGGGCTGGAGGTATTCACTGGGACTGACAGCAACAGTGGTAGCCATACTGTCCTGTTGTTCTGCAGGAACACAAAGCACAGTCAGACAGACTGACACAGTTCCAGTCAGTCAGTCAGTCAGTCAGTCAGTCAGTCAGTCAGTCATACCCCTTTCCAACTGAAACTAGCGGGTCGACCCTCTAACAATTGGCAACCACCTCTTTTCCCACCGCCTGCAGACCCGGGTCTAACCGCCTGCAGGCAAGCTGCATGGCTGTGTTTTCCCGCGTTGATGGTGTCCCACGTTGATGACACCATCAGCGCGATGGAGCACAGCAAGGTAAACAGCAGTCGGCGAATCTCCTCTTCCCTACGGATCAGGAGAAGCTCTCTGATCTCGCCAATGCTGAAAATCTCACGCTATGTGTAAAAACAACTAGCATGCTAACGTAGCCACGATACAGCGACGTCATCACAGAAATGACCACGCTGACCCGGGTCTGCCTTTCATGCTGAAGCCAATCGGAGGCAAGTCGATTTAAACCCGGGTCGAAATGCCGATGAAACCCTTTCCCACTGCATTGAGGAGTCGGGTACCAGCAGGTTTAAACAGGTTTTTTGGCCAGTGGGAAACGGGTATCAGTCAGTAACAATCAGACACTTTGTTAGTCGGTCGGTCAGTCGATGGATGTGTCGGCAGGCGCATCGCTCTTCCAGGCGTGGACTCGGACTCGGCTGTCGCCGCCGTATGATGATTGGATCCTGACGGTGATCCAGGAGGAGCTATTCACAGCCCTGACTAATCAACGGGAGAAGAATCAGTTCTACGCAGGCGGATTTGTTTTCTGGTGGTTTATTAGTGCGACTGATGTTTGCTGAAGAAATCCCAGTTCTTTGAAGGGAAACATTTACTCCTGTCAGTATTTCAACAAAAGAAGGAGGAGAGGGTTAGGACAGCTGACAGTAACCGGGAGGGAACGGTGAAACCCGTCGAATCAGACAGCTGGCCGGACGGGTCACAGAGAGTCACAAAGACCCTGAAATCTAAACTCACAGCGTCTGAGTCGACGTGGAGGAACACACATGACGAAAATACCTACGTCTTCACGTCCGTGAACAGTCAGGACAGAAAACGGGGGTGAGTGTGTGAGCGGGGGTCTCCTCCCACTGATGACCCTCCTCAAAATGGAATCAGACAATCAGTGCAACAAGCATTCCCCATAATGCCTCGGGGCGTTTTCTACAGTCAGCTGATCGGCCTTGCTGTTTGGTCCTGGGAAAGAATCAGAACAAACACTGACCGCCAAACGTCGAGCTGCTGGCGAACGTCCAGGAGCTCCAAGGGCAGAAACAACGAAACGGAAAGAGGAAGCTCTGCTTCAGTGAGGACCGCCGGTCCCAGTCTGCTCAGGACGCCGCCGCCACCACCTAACATCGCCGCCACGCCACGCTAACGGCTAACACCACTCAAGATGTCGCCGACAGCTAACTAGGGATGGAAGTCGAGAACCGATTCTTTAGTGGACCCGATTCCCAGTGACTCGAATCCAAGGAATTGTTCACCTGTCTCCTTGACGATTCCGCTGTGTGCGTGATGACGTAACGTGCGTGAGCGTAACGCCGGGCTCAGCCGGGCTCAGCCGGGCTCAGCCAGGCTCAGGCCGGCCCCGGTGCGGCTGTGGTCCGGAGCCACCAGGGAGCCCGTCCGGTGGTCTGGAAACTTTAAAGCTCGTGTCCGGAGTTTCCGTTTGTTTCCAACGTATGTATCATTTTTCAACAGAGCTTAAATGTGTCAGTCTGGTTCGATACTTTACTATAATATTAGCATAAAGCAATATAAAAATTTATCTATGAGCCCCGCCTTCGCCTCATAGACCCCCATGTTATCCGAAAAAGCGCCGGTCAGCGTGAGCCAATAGAATGCGAGCTTCCGCATTCTCGTGCTGTCAGTCAACATGTGCACGCAGCCAGAGAGCGCGGCCGCTCGCCCAGGCAGAGGTGAGTTAGCTCCGCAGCAGCCGCCACGCTTACCTCGGAAATATCCACTGTCTGCTGAACATCCACCGTAAACAGCTCAACATGTAGGATGCTGTAGGACTCAGAGGCTCTCATTTTCACCCGACAGATAATTCGCGTGCATGATTAAAGGGGCGTGGCTTGGTCGCTCATGAAAGCAGAGGGAGGGCGGAAAAAACCTCTCTCTTTCAAAACTCCGGACACGAGCTTTAAGCAAGGATCCTATTTTTCCGCACGCTGGAGCCCTGCTGCCCAATCTCAGAAGGAAAGTAGATACGTGTTCCAAAATAAGAGATTTCAAATTTAGGGTGCTTTCACACCTACAGCATTTGGTCCGCTTGAAGCGGACTAGAGTCCCCAACTCCTGCAGGTTCGGTTCGTATGCGCTGGTGTGAAAGCGGACCAGTTAGTTTTGGTCCGGAACAAAGAACCGTACCGAGACCTCCTCGAGGAGGCGGTCTCGGTGCGGTCCGCTTCTGGTGTGAACGTTGACCGGCCTCGGTCCTGTCCGCTCTGTTGTGGAGAAGGCTTTTTGGTCGGCGGAGGCTTCCGCCGTAGCAAGCCGCGTGGTGCATCACGTCACACATGCTGGCCAATCAGGGTTCACTTCCGTCTCCCAAAACACACTATTGAGTGAACAGCGCCACCAAGGGGCAAGAGGGTCATAGTGGATAGTTCATCTGCAAAAACAAGTGGTGTGAATGCGAATCGAACTAGTTGACAGCTGCTACGTTTATTAATAATTTATGTCCAAACCGAACCACTCTAGCGGACTAGTAGGTGTGAAAGCACCCTAAAATCTGTGACAATGAACGATATTCCAAAAAGGTTCATATGGTCTTCCAAGTGTAATCCAAATGTAAGGTTCTTTTTCACAGACCGGTGTGTTTGTTTTTCTACCTTTACTGACGGTTTCGACAGCTGTCAGCCATCTTCCTCAGAGCGTTGTCACTGATGTGTTGTGTTGTGTGTTTAAATCAGCTGACAAGATACGTCACAACATCAGTGACAACACTCTGAGGAAGATGGCTGACAGCTGTCGAAACCATCAGTAAAGGTCAACAAACAAACACACCGGTCTGTGAAAAAGAACCTTCGATTTGGAAGAATGAACGATGCTGTACTGAGTCACTGCAGGAAAGTCAAACGACACTAAACAGCTCCATGACCGGAGCGGCTGTGTGTTGCCAGATTGGGCGTCGTTTCTGCACAATCGGGGTTCTTTAGAGCACGGTGGGTGGGTTGATGAAATGGTTCTGTGTTCGTGACGTTTTTTATTATGCAAATCCATTTTTTACGATTTTAAGCCGTATTTTCTACAGAGATGGAGGTTTGGGCTGCTTTCTGTTGATGGACGGTTTTAACATTATGTTTTGGGCTGAAAGAGCAACGGATCTGGCAACCTTCTCAGGCGGACCACAGACGCACCAGAGGCGGTGTACTGACAGTGCTGCGGTAATTCCGTCCCGGAGTCGGACCGGATACACGCAGGCATCCAGTGTGAGCCCGGCGTTTTCCAACCTGGCGTCAGGAAGAAGCTCAGAGTTCGGCTGTATTTCACACCAAAAGATGAAACCGGGGCGACTGGCTACACTTTTCATCGTCACATGGGACATTTTTTCCTTCTGTTTAGGATGAAGATATTAAAGAGCTAATGCATTGTTTAATTTCTCCCTCAATGAGAATTGAAAAGAGAATCGTATTGATAAGCAGCGATTCCCGTCCCTACAGCCAACACCGCTGACACCACAACAGACGCATGGAGCTCACACTGAAGCCATACAGATGCATCGTCTAAAACAGCTGTTTTCATCTGGACTGGAGGCGTTCAGCAGCAAAACGCACTCCTCCAGGAGGACGGAGCCGTCAGAACCGCAGGAGACGCAGACGTCCAGAGAGGAAACGCTGGCCGGGACAGGCCGGGACAGGAATCACACGCTACTGAAGAATTCATCTGTCACACCAACGGCATCGACTCCGCTTCCATTCAGCTTCCAATGAGAAACAGGAGTCAGAAAGGCACCGAGACGACCCCACACCGAGCGTCCACAGCCAGACCGTCCCACACAGCTGTCCTCCTCACCGGGACGTGGACGGGCTCCCGGAACCCGGAGCCTTCAGACGGCTGGAGAGGAGAGAACCAGCCCAGCTCCGCCCCGTTTCCATGACGAACGGCAGGCTCAGAGCAGCTGAAACACAACTCTCTGAAAACGGCTCCACCGGTGCAACTTTTTGAAAATGCTCCATCGCCATGGAAACAGAGGATTTTCACTGGAAATGTTGTCGTATAAACTGGACCTTTGTCCCAGAAAAGCTTCACACAGAGAGGCTGCGACTGCACGCCACGCCACATCACGACCTTTGACCGCGACCATCGTGCACGCTGTCTCCAGGTCTCAGGGAGACGCTGTGTCTTCTCAGCAGCAGACAGCTGATCCACATGCAGGCCAGGCCGGACGGGTAAATGAGTGCTATAGAAACCATTGGAGATCTTTGCTCCGGTGCAGAGCAGGTCTGCTGAAAATGCTCATCGAAACCAAAGAATTAGTGCAGAAAACGACCACGAGCCTAACATAACCTCATCTTTAACGAAACCTTCTGGGCAGCTTCTTTTACAGCTGCTGCATTAACCTCACGCCGGCAGCGTCGAGGCCGCCATCTTTCCTGGCAGCATCGCTGAAATCTCAGCTCAGGCGGCACTGTTGTGCCGTTTCCACTACTCTGAGATTTCTTCCAAAAGAAAGAAAAAAATTTATGTTTTCTTTGAATTTTTTAAACCTGCCTGCCAGATTGGAGGCTCTTGCGAACCGGTTCTGGCCCCGGGAGCTCATGTTTTCCGCGGTATCTTATGGGGTTGTACGTCTGACGCTCCTGATTTTTGAGTTGAGACATTTTGACAGTTAAAAAGTTTCACAGACACGCCTCTTCCTCAAACTGAGCCCGGTGTGACTGAAAGCTCTGGAGCCCTGAAGCAGAGGGGATGAGGGGGAATCTGGGGGAAGAAGGCCTGAGAGCCGGCATGTCAACAGTAGAGGGCTGTCACCTGTCCACACACACACACACACACACACACACACACACAGACACACACACACACACACACACACACACACTCTGACACTTCACATGACCCGCACCACTCGTGTCAGGGTCCCTTTAAGCTCCAACTTAAACACAAATAGTAAAAAGAGTGCGGCCTCAAAATAGCGCGGCCATCAAGCAGACTGGGTTAGCTGGACCAGCAGCTAGCCTGAACATGCTAACTAGCCGGTGTTTCGGACGGAGTGGTTTCCTTGTTAACTGGTGACCGGTTCCTTTCGCGTCCCTTGTTGCTGCTAGTAACAGGACAACGGAAGCGCCAAGCAGCCCCCGGGAAGGCCGCCGAACCACATTTGTAATGAGGTTTGGAGGTGCCGCATTTTCTGTTAGTCTTAATTTAACCGCTGCTGTTGCTGACAGTGACAAACGACGTGCGCCGCAGAAAGTCGGCCACCAGTTATCAGGGAAGCCAGTTAATCCGAAACACGGGGGCAGCCCGCTGAAGCTGGCCGCTGTGCAGCTGCTTCTAACGCACAGAGAGGAGACGCTGACACGGGTCTTTTGTCTTGTGGGGGGCTGCTGGAGGTGGGAATGCACGGGAGGAATGCGGGGTGAACTGGTGGAGGAGCAGCAGCCCCGGAGCGGCCACTGCCTCCTCCTCCGCCTCCTCCTCCTCCGCAGCAGCTAGCCTCTCAAACTCTCTTTGATAACAGAAAAAAAGGCAGCCCCTTCTCCGGAAGTGCGCCGCTTATTCCGCTCCGCACCGCACGCGCAGTCTCCCCTGGGAAAACTTATTGGCGCCGCATCGCGTGCTGCACTCCCGACTTCAATGCAAACAAAAGGTTTTAGCGAGCAGATTGAAATATAAACACCAATGTTTTAATTCCTACCCACCGCTCATGACGACATTCGCTCTCCGCGAGCCTTGAAGACCGAGCCCATGAACGAGTCCGCCCGCACCGCTGCGCCAATCCACACACAATGGGCACGTGACCGGCAGCCCGGCCGACCAATCGGCTCCGGCTGTCCGGGTGATTGAAATTTAACTCAACCAATGATATTTCAGTATTCCTCAACGTCACACGATGGATGAGGACTCGACCAATAAGGTGTCGATACTCTGCTCCCTAGGGCGGTTCCCGAAGGCGTGACCTTGAGCAAGCGCCGGGCCAATAAGAGCGCGCACGCGGTTTCAGTGACGTCCCCGACGGCCAATGGGAAGCTCGAGGGGCGGTGCCGCGGAAATGTGACTGACAGACGCGCTGGCCAATGGGCTTGCTGACCTGTTTAAACCGAGACGTGAGGAGCAGACCGTTATGCGGGATGGAACAGACTCACTAAGCCACACTAACCGGATTATCCGCGCGTGCTGAAGCCGCCAGCAGACCGCGAGCTGCGAGCGGCGCCGCGCGGGCCTCCAGTCTCCCGGTTCATCCACACGCTGATCGTTCCTGACAGGACGCCCAGCGGGCTGCTCTGCGGGAGCAGCGGATCACATGTTTTCCACATGGGGTCGCGGCGGCACCAGGCAGAGAAGATGAAGCAGACATCCGGTCCGGGCTGAGCAGTCTCACCTCTCCGCCAGGTGTCGGGCCGCAGCCTCCACCCTTTGGGGCGGACCTGTTGCACCTCTGATCGCCTGGATCACCTGGATCCTCAGGCTATGGGTCTGGAGGTCTGATTCCAGAGCCCTGTTAACTCAAGAACCATCAGATGGAAACATGTGACGTCCAGATGTTCTGATGATTTATTTACTGAATACACTGAAAACCTGGTTTCCCAGTCAGGCCAGTTGGGAATGCTGTGGGGGGGGGGGGGGGGTTTCTTAACAAAATATGAATAGATCAAACTGAACAACACGTTTCCTCTCTTGTTCGTGAAAATATTTTTTTTGAGGTATCATTCCATTAAAGGTGCATTAAGGAGTTTGCACGTTTTATGTGAAACAGCGCCCCCTGCAGGCTTTGGGCGTAATGCAGCTTAGTGAAACACTCGTGCCTGTGGCTCGCGTGCACGGAAGAGGGGAACTCCTTCCTCGCTCTTTTAGTAGCGCTCGAGTAAAATGTAAGTTTCTTTTCCCTGGTGGAGTCTGTGCTGGAGCTGTGGCAGTGCTAGAAGCCAGTCTGTTCTTACTTTCTGGAAGATCCTGCTCAGTTGTTGCTCACTGAGCATCTGGCGGAGTAATGGCAGACAAAACAAAACTTAACTCCATCAGGCCAGCCGGAGCGCGCATTACGTCATTCCTTTCAAATCCTCCCCAAAAAAATTATGGTGCCAGACCAAGTGACAAATTAGCGCTGTTAGCAGTACTTACAATGAATATGTCAGGGCACATTGTACACATCATTAAAAATGTGTAACATATTTATGGTGGAAAATAAGTATTTTTAAAGTTGAAAAACTCCTTAATGCACCTTTAAAAGCTTACATTTTACAATAATATGGGGCGACAGTAGCTCAGTTGGTAGAGCAGGTCTTATAACTGGAAGGTTGGCGGTTCAATCCCCGCTCCTGCAGGCGTAAAACTGTTGTTGTGTCCTTGGGCTAGACACTTCACTCACCTTGCCTAGCATGAAAGTTGTGAGAGTGAATGGTTGGTGGTGGTGGGAGGGGCCGATGGCACAGATTGGCAGCCTCGCTTCCGTCAGTCTGCCCCAGGGCAGCTGTGGCTACAGCAGTAGCTTTCCACCACCCAGTATGGAGAGAACGAAGAATGCAATGTAAAGCGTCTTTGAGTGTCCTGAAAAGCGCTATATAAAACCAATGCATTATTATTAATATTCTGATTATAAAACATTGTCCTCAGTCATCCTCCTTCACTGCATGTTGATCTCCAGACTTCTCAAAGGTCTCCAGATGTTTTCAAACGCGTCCTTCTTTCTCTCCAGTGGCAAACATCTGTTTAATCCTTTGATTCTCGGGTCCACAGTCTCTTACCTTTTAGTGCTGTTAATGACTTTGTTTGCAAACACCCAAGTCAATAAATAACCGTTCACTTTGTATGTTTAACTTTTTCAGGGAATAATCCCAGAATGAGGAAACCTGGATCCTTCACAGCCTCTTTCCAGATTATTTCCTTTATAGTTTGTGTTCCTGCGTTCCAAAAGGCTGCGATCTTTCTACGTTCCCTCACACAATGCCACAGCGTGCCTTTGGTTTCTTCACATTTAGTACATGTGTCTGGGATATTTGAGTCTGCAGTTTTTCAGTTTTACAGGCATAATATATATTCACATTAACCATTTGTTGTGCAGCAGCCTAAATCTTGAGTTCAGTGTTTGTGAGCTTTTGTTCAGACCGACTCCCATTCCTCAGCTGAGTTTTCTTTTTCAGCTCACTTTTCCTGCATTTGGCATGACGCTCCCTGAGGATTATGACTTTATTCATTTGTATATTTCTGACATTGTCTTTTTGAACAATTTAGAATCTGGTGGTTTGTTGAGATTATTATTTTGTTTTGCTCCAATCTTCTTCTAAATTGAAATCCTGATTTCTCCAAATCAGTGTAAATTGTGATCGGACAACAGGTTCCTTCAAATATCATTGAACCTCTTTCCATACTTTAACCATGTTCTTTATAAAGGTTTTTTGTTCTTTTCAATCATATTAATTTCTATATCAGAAAAAAAGATATGAAGGCTCAAGGTTCAAGGTTTTACTTTCCATTTCTGTCCACTAGGGGCGTCTTGTGCATGACCAGAAACACCACTCTGCATTTGGACACTTCGGGCCTCCTTTGTTAAACAGTAGATGAAGCAATGACAATCTCAACCTGGATCTTTTGTTCTTCTTCTTGAAAATAAGAATGAGCTTTTTCAGCTTCTTAAACCAACCAGCAGGAGGCGGCAGAGGGATATTCTGATAACCAGAGTATCTTTGGCAGTATATTCAGCAAACTCCTCAATCGATCCAAGCAAAGCAGGGACAGGCTTATGTAGACAGACTTTGAAAGATATAAAATCATGTCATCTGCATGTAAGAAGATTCTATGTTCTACTTATTCCACGATAGTTCCTGTCAAAGCTAAGCGTGATCGTACAGCAATAGCAAAGGGTTCCATAGCCACTTTAAACAGCAGTGGACCTATGGTTGCACCCTGTGGACCCCCCCATTTCACCGTTATTGGCTCAGACACGTTTTTATTTCAGCAGTTGGATTTAAGTGCAGTAAATGCATGAATCTGCAGAATGTTTCTACATAACCATAAAACATCAAACAGGAAGGTCCACCCTGTCGGAGCTGCCTGGGTTCTCTCGTCCTCTTCTGCTCTGTGCAGACCCTGCTGTCCTGAAACAGAACCGTTCTGGTCCCGGTGTTTCGCTGACGGGCAGGGATCCTGCAGTCCAGTTGCCAATATTTTTCCCAACACCTTCAAATCAGAATTAAGTGAACTTATTGGTCTCATATTCTCATATTTATTATTAGGCTTTCCTGGCTTAGGCAGTAAAATAATCAGTGCGTCTATCATAGAATTCAGACGGCTGCCACTTTTAACCGACTCCTGATGGATTTCCAGTCGTGGTTTTAAAGGAATACTCCACCCAAAAAACGATTTGGCCTCATTTTCTACTCACCCTCATGCTGAGAAACACTCTGGAGCACTTTTTTGACGTTTCAAATGCAGTTGGAGATGTTTGGGGATTTTCGTTGTCAACAAACAGGGACCGACAGAGCCCGACAGAAAAAATGGTCCATAAAATCCACAAAACGTTCCCATTTTCCTTCATACTGCTCGTCCGCTGTAATCCAAGTGTCCTGGGCGCGTAAAGTCCATAATTAATTCTTAACGAGGTCATTTAGTACATTTTAAGAGCCCAAACAGGGCACTCTCATACAGCTCCATTGCATGTCTGCGCGCGCACCCTGAACTACGGAAGCCGCGGCAGACCAAGCCAGACGCTTGCGCGCTTTCAGCGACTACTTTTCTAAATTGCAAGCGTAGAAGAAGAAGTTCCGCTGTTTATATTCTGCTGTGAGTGACCGAGCTGTGGATAATCACAAAAGTGATTGGCTACTGTTTTAAAGCTTTGAATTCAGTGTCCTGCTGAAAGGGCACAAGCGTGTTGCTTGGTCTGCCGCGGCTTCCGTAGTTCAGGGTGCGCGCGCAGACATGCAATGGAGCTGTATGAGAGCGCCCTGTTTGGGCTCTTAAAATGTACTAAATGACCTCGTTAAGAATTAATTATGGACGTTACGCGCTCAGGACACTTGGATTACAGCGGACGAGCAGTATGAAGGAAAATGGGAACGTTTTGTGGATTTTATGGACCATTTTTTCTGTCGGGCTCTGTCGGTCCCTGTTTGTTGACCACGAAAATCCCCAAACATCTCCAACTGCATTTGAATCGTCAAAAAAGTGCTCCAGAGTGTTTCTCAGCATGAGGGTGAGTAGAAAATGAGGCCAAATCGTTTTTTGGGTGGAGTATTCCTTTAATAATTTTCCATTAATTTTTTTTGTAAAAGTTGATTGAAAATGCATCAGGTCGGGCGTTTTACCATCTTGCTCTGCTTGTCTCTTCAGAAATCCCAGCATCTAAATGTTGTTTCTCTTCATCAATATTTAACCTGTCTAGAAACGTATACCTGGAGTTTTGATCTGAACAATTCTGAGATTCATAAAGCTTTTCAGGATTGTTTCTAAACTTTGTATCAATTGGATCCACCATTGTTTTTCCTTCACTGGTAAAAATTGATGCTATTATTGTTTTGTGTGCTTCCAGATGTTTAATTTTCTGACATCTTTCCAGGTTTTTCTTCTTGTTCATAGAAAAATTGATTTAATCATTAAATGTTAGCAGCCTCTCTGTCTGCCGATTCTTTATTGTGTTGTGTTTTTAATAGTAATAATGCATTGGTTTTATATAGCGCTTTTCAGGACACTCAAAGACGCTTTACAAAGATTGCATTCTTCATTCTCTCCATACCGGGTGGTGGTAAGCTACCGCTGTAGCCACAGCTGCCCTGGGGCAGACGGACGGAAGCGAGGCTGCCAATCTGCGCCATCGGCCCCTCCCACCACCAACCATTCACTCTCACAACTTTCATGCTAGGCAACGTGGGTGAAGTGCCTTGCCTAAGGACACCACAACAGTTCTACACCTGCGGGAGCGGGGATCGAACCACCAACCTTCCGGTTATAAGACGACCCGCTCTACCAACTGAGCTACTGTCACCCCTAGTCAGTTTTTCTCTATTAATAAGTTTCTATTATCAAACTCTTCTTCCTTCAGCTTCTTCATTTTTCCTCCAAATTCTGTCTTGTTTTTTATTTTTCTTTAGAGTAGAGTAGCACTTTATTGTCAAAGCCAAACCCGTGCACATATATAGCAATGACACATAACAGTTTAGCTTTTGATGATGTTCGATGCTTTTTTGATTCCACGTAAACAGAATCCTGATATTCTCCCCTCTGCTACCAGCAGCTGTTTGTGCGGTTTTATTCTGAAATACTCATCTATTTATTTTTCAGGGTTCACTCGTCTTTCGTCGGTCTCTCTGAATCTGATATCACAGGAGGAATGATCCCAAATTAATACCCTGTTTTGATGTTAGACAGAAGGTCCACTGAAATGAGAAGATCATCAGTCTTTCAGTTTGTATTTAATGTTTTTGAGCAGCATGAGTAAGTTTATCTCACAGGGTTTAAATGTGGCCAGATGTCTATCATACTGAACTCCTCGGAGAAATCTGGAGCAGTCTTTTCACTCTGCAGGTGAGTTCGGTCTGACGGTCTGTCCCCGCGGTTCTGTCTTTGGTTGGATCCAGGACACAGTTCCAGAGCTGCATTTGGTCTCGGGGTTTCGCTGCTAGCAGGGCTGTTCACAACTACCGTCGTCTCGTTAGCTTCGCAAGTGTTAGCTTAGCTGCTAATTAGCAACAACTCCGTTTGCATTGCTTTGTCCTCGTCCTTTTCCATGTCCAGGCGTCCTGGGCTGACACCGAGCTCGGGTTCCGTACTTTGGAGTTCTTTGTAGAAAATATGCAGGGATTTATCAGAGTCATGTGACGGAGCAGACCTGAGTTCAGCCGCTGTCCCGGTGACGTCCCCGGTGATGTCCCACCAATGTCCCAAAGTCGTCCCCGGTGATACTGTTCTTTTAAACAACCATGACAATAATGTTTACCCTCAGACTGTCAGGACTCTCAGTCCAGATTCTCCCGGTCCTGGTCCTGGTCCTGGTCCCACTCTCAGTCCATACTCTCCTGGACTTGGTAGTTTTGAAGCTGACAGCAGTGTCCTCCCAGCTTGGTGGTCTGTTCAAACAAAACAGTGCCAAGTCCAACATGCTACGTACTACATGCTACATGCTACATTGTTTTCAGCATTTCTGTGGAAACAGACATCGTTTCCAAAACATTGCTGTGTAAAGGCAACACTTCTCTGAAATGAAAAGGTCAAATTGATGCATTTTCACTTGAAGCCTCGTGGAAAAGGAGCCTAAGATGCTGATTCAGATCTTAACTACTTGACACTGCGCTTAGAAAAACTTATTCCTGATCTGCTAATCAATAATCAGAGCAGACAGCCTCAGAAAGGAACTGGATATCTGACGTTTGTTCTCCTCGGAATGGGCTTCTGGAGCGAGCCGGGCGTCAGCTGCAGAGTTTTCAGCCTCGAACTCTTCAAAGGGAATATCTGAAGTTAAGAATGGAGCAGGGAAACATCTGGATGGTGGCAAAGCAGAGAGAGTGGAGATCAGCAGGCGAGCTGCGTTTCTTCATCCAGGAAAAGAAGCTTCTGACTGGAGAAACATGAGCAGCTCACTGCCCTGGAGTTATTTAACACCCAGACAAACAAATGGAAAAGTGTGAAGCAGCTGACTGAGCGAAGACATTTGATCTCATTATGTTCATATTCAAATGAGCCAAAAGCATAAAGAACAAAACAAAGTTGTGGAATCCATCTGCAGCAGCAAAAGGTGCCTGGAGTAGATAACGATTAAGGAGCAGGTGGCAGAGAGGTTACAGGCAGGCCGCCCCCAGGTGAATGCAATCAGCAATCAGCAGGACCCAGGGAGTCTGAGACTGCCCGCTGCCTGCCTGAACAGAATCCTGACAGAACTGGAACTGGACCGGGGATCGTCCCACAGTGAGGCAAGAGAACTAACCACTGTAGAACAACCTCCAAAAGCCCAGAAATAAAGCTCCTTTTAACGAGAACCTGACCTGCTTTTCAGCTGACAACACTGTAAAACTGAAGGATTTCTGGTAAAAAAAAAAGACAAAAACAGAAGAGTTGAGGACAACTGTTCAGCAGCAGCAGTCAGGTCTTCCTTCTTGATTTCCAGCTGTTGACTGTTCCAGCTGTTGCCAGCCCACAGATCATCACAAACATGTGATTCCAGGGTCCAAACTCTGGAACACTCCAGAGTCGAGAACATTCCCGTTGGTCCGTCTTCAGGACGACGTCCTGGACGCTGGTCTGAACGGATCCGTCTCATTCCGTCTTAGGACTGACCGGATCTCTGCCTCTTCTTCTTCCTTCAGTTTGTATTTTCACCGATGTAATGTTGATTGTTTGAATGTTTATTGATGAGCCTCTGTTACCTGATCTCAGGTGGACACGCCCACTCTCCCCAAAGGCAGGGCCTTTCAAAATAAGAGAGTGCTCCTGGAAAGTGTCTGGATATGTTGGTGCTGATCAGATCTGGAGGGACGGAGGCGCCGAAGCGTCGGCGCTCAGAGGGAACCTGGGGACATTCAGCACGCTGTAGCAGCTGTCAATTATTCACAACAGCAAATCTCATCATTTACTCAATAATTCTGTTATTAACAACCCGATTCTTCAAATAAGAACAACTCGTCTCAACAGCTCTGGAAGCTGGATCATGTTTGAACTTTAAGAACACGGTGGTGAAGAATCTCTTCCAGCGGGATGAAATTTCACTTTTAAAAAAGAAAAACATGCAAGAGAAAGCTGACGAATCACCAGGACGCTTCTTTTCCAATAGATTTACTATAAATCTGAACAGAAAATGTTGGATTTACAAAAGAAGTCGAACACCAGTGTTAATTTTTCCTCTTTTTTTTTTTTCTGAAAACCAGTCGGAGGGTTCTGAAACACACCGGGAATTGGGACAGAGGAACGAGACAGGAGGGAGACGCACACACTGAGAGCAGGGCATCATGGGAAACCTTTTCTTTGGTGTGACGTTAAGCTTCCTGCAGATGAACTCAGCTGTTTGCTTCTTCAGTTTAACTCCATCAGCTCACCGTCATCATTTCTCCAACAGAAGAATCTGAGGAGATCTCACCGGAATCTCAGATGAAGGTTCAAATCCAGCTGGAAGCGGCAGACGCAGAGGGAGATGTGGAAACTGGGACGTTCTGCTGAATTACAACACAAATCCAAGTTTTCAAGAGCCTAAAAAGCTGAACCAAAATCAGATGGAGGTGTTATTCTGGAGTTTCTCACTCATTCATCACTGCAGTGAGGAGAACGGCTGTTCAGCTTTAACTTGCATAAAGGAACCAAGTCAAAGGTTTGAGGAAGCGTCAATCGGAACTGAGCTAAACCAGCGGCTCCAGCCGGAATCACCGAGCCGAACGGAAATTAACATTTTGATTTTTCATTTTATTTCAACTTCCAGGCTGAAAAAAGCTCAGGAGGGTAAACCAGCTGAAGAGCCAGAACAGCTGGAACTGATTAAAAAAAAAAAAACAACGATAAAATGACTAAAAACGGCGTCTTCCTCAAGTTTTTTTCCTTCAAAATGAGTTTCAGAAGGAACAGCTTCAGTGGGCGGGGCTAGAGCGTCACACTTCCTGGTTCCAGAGCCAATCATATGCGAGTTTCTGAGGTTAAAAAAACAAAGCTGCAGCGTTCCTGCCGAGGACCGCCGGCGTGACTTCAGTCACGAGCCGTCTAAACACACGTAAAGGGGGCGGGGCTTACATGACGTAATGCCACTTATTGCACCTTTAAAGCGATACTTCAACATTTTGGCAAATTGGCCCATCTAGGGCAATTCGGTAGTCATTTAGAACAGCATACTTACTTTTTTTGTGAGGGCGAGCTGTTGTTTATTCAGCGGTTCGTCTGAGGAGAGCTTCACGGCGGACATAATGGAAGTGGACGGTACAGTTGCTTCCCTCGTCAAACTCATCAAATACACAATCCAACAACCCCAAAACACTTTGGTGGACACGTTATAATCCGCACATTCACTACGCTGTGAAACACCAACAAATAATATTGTAGCGTTACGACATTGAAGCAAATACTGGGAACTACTTTTTCTTTTGAAATCACTACGCCCAGACACCATGTTTAGTAAGTAGTTCCGTCTTAGCAATCTTCGCAAAAAACGCTCAATCTCGTAATTTTGCATTAATATTTCACAGCGTAGTGAATGTGCGGATTATAAAGTGTCCGCCAAAGTGTGTTTTGGGGTTGTTGGATTGTGTATTTGATGAGTTTGACGAGGGAGGCAACTGTACCGTCCACTTCCATTATGTCCGCCGTGAAGCTCTCCTCAGACGCACCGCTGAATAAACAACAGCTCGCCCTCACAAAAAAAGTAAGTATGCTGTTCTAAATGACTACCGAATTGCCCTAGATGGGCCAATTTGCCAAAATGTTGAAGTATCGCTTTAAGGAAAAGAAAGAAGTGAAAAATGCGGTGAAAGAAACAAGGTTAAAGAGAGAAAAGACTAAATAAAAAGACAAAAGAAGAAAACAAATGAGAAAAAAGAAGGAAGGAAAGCTAATAAAGCAAAAACTGCTGGAGTCATGAGGAAGGAGAGAACAGCTAAAAATAGAGCAGCTAAAAATCAAGCTGCTAAAACAGCCAGAAGACTGCGAATAAAAAGAAAAATAATCTTTAGATACTGCATTGAATACTGACAATCTAATAAGAAAAAACAAACAAACAAACAAACTGATGAATTTAGCCTCAGTTTGCGATGGAAAGTAATTTTTTTTCTTCATTTCACATAATCAACAAATAAAACCCTGAAAACGTCTGAAAAGGTTTTAAACTCGTACGGTTCTGATTCCAGCTGAATCAAATTCTGCGTCTCGGTGCAGCTCCTGGGTCGGTCCAGGTTCTCGTCTTCTCGAGACGAGCTGCTCGGAGCAGACGAGCCGAACGCAAACTCCTCCGTTTCCACAGCGACCGTCGTCTTTGTGCCGCTTCCAGTCCTGAATCCCGTTTTACTGTTTTAATGAATGCTGCGCAGAGCAGCGGTTCGAGCCCTAAATACTGGTCCAACCAAAGACTGGCTGGGACTCGAGCAGCAGCCTGCCGCCTCAAACCACTACCCCACCGATGACGGCGTGGGAGAATGTAGAGTCCGGGATTTCACAGGACGGCAGGCTGACGGCAGGATTCAGGCGGTCAGGGTAAAACGCCTTCACCAACAAATACCACCTTCACGGAACCGGACAGCTTCGTCTCACACTGCGGGACGGTTCTCTGCTACCCTGCCCCAGTGTGTGCGTCTGTCCCCCCACCCCGGGACGTCTTCCAGCCCAGATCCTCATCTGGACACAATGACAAGGGGGAAAACGAGGGAACGGCAGCGAACGACAGTTGTACAAATTGACCAGTGCATTGTGTTCTCAGAGTCCAGAGAGCTGGAGGGAACCGGGTCTGGGTCTGCCGGCCCGGGTTCGGGCTCGGGTTCGGGTCTCCGGGTCTTCACGCGGTCTCTGCAGTCCTTCCTCAGTGGCGACTGAGTCCTCTGCAGCCGCTCAGCCCCACAAGGCCTTTCTAAAGCCAACAGCCGTCCCTCCGTCAGGAGTCCAGGTCAGCAGGGGGGGGGCCGGACCTCCGGGGACTCTGATTGGCAGACCAGGACGGATCAGTCCGTCAAGACAAACCTGCAGGACAGCAGTGGACACACCAGCGAGACTCTGATTACTGATCAATAAGTTTCTGTTCCTGCAGAAACGCTGAAAACCAGGCAGTCTTCACGCTGGTCCACCAGTCGGCGCTGCTTTTCAGTTCGATGTGGAAATGGCTGCTTTTCAGAGTGTTGGAGGACGAGCGGGGAGAAGACACTCACATGAGACGAGGGGACGTCCGCTGCTACGTCTGTGACTCCGCCTCCTGCTCCGCCCCCACCACCCTCCGGATGCTCCTGATGGACAGGTACGTCTCTTCCTCCGGGTCGTAGTAATAAAACTTACTCAGGTAGGAGATCAGCGGTCTGCAGAGGACACACACACACACACACACACACACACACACACACACACGATACATAAGAATAATATCTTGCTGATGTTTTGCTCATTCATGAAAGTGATTTACAAGGAGTTGGTCTCCACACACACACACCTGTATGTGTGTGCTGTTGAAGTCAAATATATATTATTATTATTATATAAACATAATTTGAATCCATTTTAGTTGAAGTGAAAAAGATTGACAGTAAAATGAAGATTATTTTTTTTTAAAAAGGAAATTGCAAATTTCAGAATTAAACCTAAAGTACAGTTTTTAAATGAAATATGAAAAAAGAAAAATAATTTATTTTTTAATAATTTATTAAATAATTCTTTCAAAATGCTGTGAACAATTATTCTGAGGGATTTTTTTTGTCTCTTAATTTCAAATTTCTCTACTTGAAGATTTTTTTATAATGATGAAAAAAAAGCAGGAAAAGATTTTCTTTACATGTCCTCATTTTGATAAACAAGCAAAAACAATCGTACAGGCGTGGAGGAGTGAGGGTGGAGGAGTGAGGGTGGAGGAGTGAGAGTGGAGGAGTGAGGGTGGAGTGAGGGTGGAGGAGTGAGGGTGGAGGAGTGAGGATGGAGGTATGAGGGTGGAGGAGTGAGGATGGAGGAGTGAGGGTGGAGGAGTGAGAGTGGAGGAGTGAGGGTGGAGGAGTGAGAGTGGAGGAGTGAGAGTGGAGGAGTGAGGGTGGAGGAGTGAGGGTGGAGGAGTGAGGGTGGAGGTACCTGGGCAGTGGAAGCTCTTGGATGTGGTCGATTCGGACGATCTGCCGGATGCAGAAGCGACAGAGATGCTGCAGCGACTTGACGTTACTGAAGCGAGAAACGGGATACAGCAGCTGGACCGGCGTGGGAGGAAGCCCTGCAACACACAGCCTCCGTCAGCTCCTCCGTCACCGCAGCCTCACCCAGCCTCCGTCAGTGACCTGATGCTGCTAAACGTCGCCTCCAGCGACGCGCTGTGGTCATAATGTTGTGGCTGACTATTGATCAGTTCCTGCAAACAATCTGGTCGAGGTTTTCAGCTTCGTTATGAAGACGAGACCGAAGCGTGACGGACAAACGTCTCTCTGTCCTCTCAGACCTGAGTTCTCTCCTCCTGTGTGTGTGTGTGTGTGTGTGTGTGTGTGTGTGTGTGCGTTCTCGTATTTCTATCCTTGTTGGGGCCAAATGTCCCCACAAGGATAGCAAATGAAACGACGTGCCTTGTGGGGACCTTTTTCCGGTCCTAAGTAGGAGAAACAGTGTTTTCTTGACCATGTTGTTGTTACTGAAAAAAGTAAAAGTGCAAAAACATTTCTTTAGGGTTAGGCTTTATTGTGGTGTGGGTTAGGGTTAGGGTAAGGGTCAGGGTTAGGGGCTAGACATGAATGGGAGTCAATGGAAGGTCCGCACAAGGATAGAAATACGAGACTGTGCGTGTGTGTGTGTGTGTGTGTGTGCCTCCCTACCTGGGACTCTGGAGCGCAGGAAGTAGAGGAATTTGCCGTTCTTGGAGTGCATGATGGCTCTCTCGATGAACTCCACCACCGAGTGGCAGCGGTCCTCGAACTTGGGGTGGCACCACAGGCTGAAGGTCCCTGAGGGCCGAGAGGGGGGAGGAGGGGGGAGTCAGCACCACGGCGCCACCCACAGGCACGTTCTCCACACAACGCCGGACTCTGATTGGCTAAAACCCAGGACTGACTTGGTTTGCAGCAGCGGTTACAGTGATCCCAGCAGACGAAACATGGAGCAAAACATTCAGCAGAGAATCTACAAACCACCGAGAAACTGCAAGTCTTCGTTATTCCCGCAGAGTTAAACCTGCCTCTCCTTTCAGGATATTCCTGCAGATGGCCGAAGATGGCCGACTTCCTGTATCCCGCTCGGCGGTTGTTTATCTGGACGGGTGTCTGACTCCATCCGGCCTCGCAGCCTCGAACGCACATGATGTGAATGAGTTGTGTCAATCCTGAATACCCAGAGCGTTCCAGGCTCTCTGGCGGGGACTCATGATCTGGAGACCTGGTTCTGGACCTGGTTCCACAAGACGCCTGATTTCACAGCAGCTCGTTGTCAGTCCAGCTCTGGATCCACGAAGACCTGAGACCTGAGTCTAATCCGAGTTCCTGTTTCTCTTCTTCTCTGTATCCAGAAATATGTCACAATATGGATGGATGGATGGATGGATGGATGGATGATCAATGGATGGATGGATGGATGGATGGATGGATGGATGGATGGATGATGGATGGATGGATGGATGGATGCTTCCATCCTGAATGACTGATTCTGTTCTGCTCTTTTCACACGACAACGTTTTCACGAACGTCAGCGGAGTTCAGAGAAACTGAAAACTCCGACGGTCACCGTGGAAACAAGCAGCTGTAATGAAAACCCGCCGCTGCGCTCCACGGCGGTCGACGCTTCTGCACGCGCTCAGTCGATGGACATGAGAAGAATGGCGGCCTGCAGAGCGCCATGCCTCCGCCATGAGGGCCATGAGTCTTTTGTGCCACACTCAGTCTTTCAGAGCGTGCTGAGGGGAGGAATGGGGACTTTTCGGATCTCCTCAGAGCAGGGTTCCTCGTCTCTTCGCCTCATCCCTGCCTCTCAGGTTTTCATGCGATCCTGACTCCGCCGCTTCCCCCAGCAGAACGAGTGTTCTGGTGAGACGGTAACGCCGTCAGTCGCCTCGGAGCAGAGCTACTCGTCCCAGCAGGACGTCCACGTTTCCAGCAGCCATTACCAAAAGACATTGGTTCCAGGCCGTTGGGTTTTCCAGCAGCGACTCCGGGACGCTCCCATTGGCTGCGGCGCTGCACGTGTCGGCGTGCTGCTCTGCACGCCGCCGGTCTGAGGCCATGAGGTGCTCCAGCGTTCCAAACAAACAGCCACGTCTGGTTCTGTTTTTCAGAGCGACTCTCGCCTCGCAACTGCAGGGGGAACTGTGACCAATCAGGTGAAACATGCTCAGCATCCTGGCCTCGGTCAGCGCTGATGAAGGAACAAGAGGAAGTCTCACAGGAGTTTTATTTCATCACAAGAACACTTTCACTCCCTTTTTAGAGCTGTTTGAAGCACTTTCTGTTTACTCTGAGGAGGGATGCTCCCACCTGGCGACCTGAAACAGAATGGGATACTTTTGTAAACCATTTTATTTTAGGATTCAATTCTGGACCAAGGCTCAGTCTATCAGGAGACAGAGCTGAATGGAGAGGAACCACTTCCTGGTTCCTGGTGGCAATGTCTAAAAGGGGCGAAGTACTGTTTATGGTGTTCCTCAAGGTTTAGTCCTAGGCCCGTTCTCAAGCAACGTGATGGATGGATGGATGGATGGATGAGTGGATGGTTGGACGGACAGATGGATGTTTGGATGGACAGATGGACACTAGTTCAAAGGTTCAGAACCATCTTTTTCTTCCATGCTTTTCATTTATTTCTTTTTTTTCAGGCAGAATTTACTTCCGTTCTATAATAACTGTGATTAAACTCTGATGGTTAATAAATCGTATGAAGTCATTTCTTCGCTCCTGCTTCTTCCCCTCCAGTGACGAAGTGAATTAAGAGACCAGTATGACTGCTGGAGCAGTGAGTGCTGCCCTCTACAGGTGACTGCTGTCAGCCCGGCTCCTTCTCCTCTCACTGCTCTATCTGTTCCCACGTTTCCAAACCCTTAAAAGCAAAACTTCCTACAGCAACGCTATTTATAAAAGATCTTAATCCTTCTGTTTGTGTTAATTTGAAATGATTCTCTTTTTAATCCATTGTCTAAGGTTTATGGTGTTTGTCGAGTCTTTTTACTGCGACGTTCTGGTTTATGCTCCCGGTTCTGACTCCCTCCTGCACGCCACACTTTGTAAACGTCGCCATGTGAAGGCGTTAACTGCCGTTTGACGGCCGCCATGTTTGTTTGGCCGTTACGGTTATGGGCGGCAGTAATTCTGGGAGCAGATAAAATCCCTGGAGGGGCGATAAATATGATTTGATGTGGAATCATCCACATGCTGCTGCGCGTTAAATGTCTGAAGCGCTCGGCGGCTCCTGTCTTTATGAGAGGAGCACCACCAGATCCGTCATCTTCACAGGTCCAAAACACTGACTGCTAACAGCTAAAGCTAGCTGTTAGCCATGAGGTAGCTAGCTTCCACTGGCGGCGCCGCAGACGGGGTCTCAGTGTTCTGGTCTGTCCGCCGCTCTTCAAGCTGCAGACGCTCCTGAAGCTCTGCGGTTCAATTCGGTCAGATCTTCTTTCTGTGGCAGAACTACAGCGCCACCTACAGTCCTGAAGCGAACAGGTTGGTCCTATATGGCTCAGATTCAGGTGGACATCCTGTTCTGTCACATTCTCAGCTGATCATAACTCTGGAAACTTCTTGACCCAGGTGAACATGAATCGTTTGTCAGAAGACGTTCCGCCTCACAGGTCTGAGGAATTTGGACCTCTGTTGCTGTTGCTGAGAAATTAGGTCAGCATAGATGTTATGTATCCTCATCTTGAGAAAGCTAAAGAAATTTCATAAAGCTGACCTCAGATCATGGGAAAAATAACCATATGAATGTTAGCTGCACCACCGGTGCCACCTGGTGCTCAAAATGAACTGTTACAACTGTAGCTACACCAGCAGACAATGGATGGATGGTTGCAGTGATGGAGAGATGGAGGGATGGAGGGATGGGTGGAGGGATGGAGGGATGGGTGGAGAGATGGAGGGATGGAGGGATGGAGGGATGGGTGGAGAGATGGAGGGATGGAGGGATGGGTGGAGGGATGGATGGGTGGGGTGGCAGCATTCCAAACTGTCATTAAATAAGTTGATAAAGGACCCAGACCATGTTTCCAGGATTAACAGAACTCAGTCCCATGAAAGCAGAATAAGCTCCGCCCCTCCGTCCGATGGAGCGGCGCGACAGAGACCTCCACCCGGCTCAGGCCCTCCAGCTTCCTGCGCGTTGAGCATGGCGGCGCAGGGAAAAACACGGTGATGTGTTTCACCACGTTCTACCAGGCTGGAGTCAATAGTCTCTCCCTCCTCTGTTTGCTTTCACTGAAATGTTCCCCAGTTGGGAGCGTGGCGTTCTCCAGCAGTTCTGGGTCGGCTGAAGCAATAAAAAGTCACTTCAGTGGAAGCAAGGGGCGGAGCCCAGTCCCTGAAAAACAGCCCCAAACCATAAAGCCCCCCTCAATCACACTTCACAGCCGGCACAATGAGGCCCAACAAGTCTGGTCTCCAGGCAACCGGCGGACCCGGACTGGACTGAAGAGACCAGCTCCCGGCTCCGGATCCTGAGGCAAAGTCAGCTGACAGGGAGTCCACGCTGTGGGTTTCCCACTGTGCAGCTCAGTTTCAGATGAATGTTCTGTAGAATGTTCTTAGACGGGTCGGCCCGGTCTTTCACAAACAATAGCTGGAAAAGAAGCTGTGTGTTGGTCTGTCTGCTTATCTGAAACACCCGGAGTCCTGTTTCTGCCAACAGATTAATGTACAGCACAGAATTTGATTTACAACCTGGAGAAGAGGCTTGTCTTTGTTTTTAACACATTCAGTCAGGTGGAAATCAGCTGGGATGCATTTTCTCAGCTGGCTCCAAATGACTTGTATTGGCGACTTTCTGTCTTTGGTCTGGCGACCAGCGATTGTAAATAAAGATGGTTGGAACCCACGCAGCGTCCCCCATAGCGTTCTAAAATCCTGTTTGAGGATTTGAGCAGGACGTCTCCATGTTGAACATTTGAAACCGGATGTAAATGTGATTGGTCCAGCCTGTCACATGACCGCATCACGTGGACAGACGAGGCGCTGTGATAGGACGATTTGTGCAAAACTTTAACTCCTAAAATAAAATCAACATGATTTATATAAAAATCAGTTTGGTCATCCCTGCCACCTCTCACCGCCGGCGCTGACCCTCTTTAATAACATTATTTCTCCCATCACAACAACCTGAGTTCAGATTATCTCACCCCTGTGTCGAGGTCTGACATACAAAATGACGGCCAAGCACCATTTTCAAATCCCCCCTGCTGGGTGGAAAATGTAGGGACCGACACGGTCTTTACATCAAGCCTCAACAGGGTCTTCGTCCTGCCCAGATGTCCTCCAGAGGGACTGTCATGCTAGGAACTGTGGCACCAACACAGCTGGTACGAGTTGATAGTTGAAACCCCCGTCCTCACATGGCACCCCCGGTACCGCACCCCTTGCTGGAGCTGGTAGTGGATACGGCCAGGACCGGGCTGCTGTTGGAGGGTTGGAGTTCTTGGCAGGTCGGGTCCGACGCCTGAGCATCCGCAATCCCCCGGGAGGAGCTCAGCAGGTCTGCCCAGGTCGTTTTGGGAACAGTGAGGCTCACGGTCCCGTCAGGAACCTGCGGCGCCACTTCTCCACTGCGCTCGCCACGGCTGAACATTCCATTTCAGCGGTGGAGCAGCGTAGTTCAGCACCATGGAGAGCTCTGGAGGCCACGGCGATGGGACACTCCTCGCCATCAGTGCTCTGCATGAGAACCGCTCCAGACCCACATCTGGATCACAGTGAACCTGGAAACCCAGCTGGAGCTGAGGCTGAGCCACGACTGGGGGGTCTGCAGCAGAACTCTGAGGGGATCAAAGGCAGCCTGGCAGTCTGGAGTTCAGTCCCAAGGAACATCGTTCTTCTTCAGGTGGTTCAGGGGAGCAGAGATATCAGCCAGTCTGGGAAGGAACTCATGATACCGGTCAGCCATTCCCAGAAACCTCTAGGAACGCTCCAGGTCTGGAGGTGGAGGGAGGCTTAGTGGCTGAAACCTTTGCTGGATCCCTCCGCTCCCGTGGGACACCAGATGTCCCAGCAAGCTGAGCTGGCTCCAAAGCAGGTGACACTTTTCACATTAGAGGCAGGTTGGCCCGGTGGAGCTTGGTGGACCGCTTCCAGGTCTGGCAGATGTTGCTCCTGGGTTCTGGAGAACACGGTTCTGTCGTCAATGTAAACCAAACAGATCCTCCCTCTCAGGTCACCCAGGATGAGCTCTGTGAAGCCGGGGACTGGCTCCAGCACTCCGCAGGCCAAAAGGCAGGACCTCAAACTGGAATAACCCCGGGTGAGTGCTCTCCTCGTCCAGAGCCGCCTGCCAGGAACCGCTCCAGGTCCAGAGGGCTGAAACGCTGAACGCCCAGCGGACTCCAGGACCTGGAGTACCAGGGGCCTGGGACAGGCGTTTAAGCTTCAGCACTCCCTATGCTCCATAACCTCCTCCATGATCTTCTTTTTGAGCTCTACGCTTAATCTACTCACTGAAACGTAGACAGAAACGATGCCGACGGTTCTCATACAGGCCGAACACCAAAGAAAAGCTCTTGTTTCCACTTGAAGCCACTCAGTGAGACGCTTTTCCTTCCACTCTTGTTGTTGATCACAAACTGAAACCCTAATCTAGTTGTTTGAGCACGCAATTCTGCACACTAATGTAAGATCTTGGAAAACAGAATTCGAATGAGCAACAACAACCTACAGCGACTCTAAAGTGGCTCTGCCTTTCAGACCGTCAGGTCGATATGCTTTTCCACATCGAGCGTTCAACTCGCTCATTTCAGATCTGATCTTTAAACACAGACTTCATTTCACTCCCATAATAAAAAGTGAAATCTTTATCCACACTGATTCTCTCATTGTTCACTGGCCTGGGAATCCTCTTCAGGAAGGATCGTCCTCTCAGCTGCGAACATGTGAGGAAACACAGTGGATTGCCTTCTGCAGATCAGACAATGAGCAGCGTGGCTCCCCGGCCTGTTGCTTCTTTTATTCATGAAATTCATCAAAGAAACAAGCAGCCAAACCACCAGAGGAATCACAGTGTTTTCTTTTTCTCTTGAAACATCTTCATACAACAGAAAACAGTCCTCGTTTCTCTAATTAAACTGAGCTGGTTAATTATTCATTGCTGTGTGGAGTCAGAGGCTGACATGTTGGGAACATGTTGGAATGTTCTGAGACATGAAGAAAACGTGCCTGTTTCTACATCGCCTTCCTCCGCTGTCGCTACAACAAGAAAGTGAAGAAAAGTGAGTGCGCTGGTGTGTGCTCGTGCGCGCCGGTGTGTGCTCGTGCGCGCCGGTGTGTGCTCGTGCGCGCCGGTCTCACCTCGGTAGTGCTCCATGCGGGTGTGGTGCGTGACCCCCTGCGACCTGAAGCTGAGGCTCAGGATGTAGCGCGGGTCCGAGCTGTCCCGCACCAGGAAGGACCCGTCCGGCTTCCCCTTCAGCTTCATCTCGGCGTCCTCCCAGTTCATGGGACCCCAGTACCAGCCGCACTGCAGGACGAGACGGATTACTGCCCCCTGCTGGACTCCACCGTCCCAGCCACGCCACGGAGGCAAAGGTGACTGTTTCCGCGCTGCAGTGGTGCACCGTGGTCAGCAGAGCAGAAACAACTAGAGGAAACCAACTCTTTCTCTCAGAGTTCATAAGCACATCTGGAAGAACAGTTCTGCCTCTGTTACGTGCAGCATCTGGACCATAAGAAGACGTTCTACTGGATTTGTTATTCAGAACGTTCTCCACATTGCTCTGAAAAGGAATGCTTCCTGGTCTGAACACCACATTTCATTAAGATCCATTAAGATCCATTCAGAGCTTCATTTCAGGGACCAAACATTCGTTCTGGATACAAAATATGATCCAGACCTCGTTGGAAGCTAAATCCTGTACCTGATAGGCTGCCAGTTCAGATCAAACTCTGTCAACAGGTTTTTCAGTGATCAAAACTGTTTCAACCAACCAAGCAACCAACCAAGCAACCGACCAAGCAACCAAGCAACCGAC